>NW_026530050.1:52500-67500 GCF_028408465.1 Anastrepha ludens
CATTGATTAAGTCCCTGCCCTTTGTACACACCGCCCGTCGCTACTACCGATTGAATTATTTAGTGAGGTCTCCGGACGTGATCACTGTGACGCCTCGTGTGTCACGGTTGTTTCGCAAAAGTTGACCGAACTTGATTATTTAGAGGAAGTAAAAGTCGTAACAAGGTTTCCGTAGGTGAACCTGCGGAAGGATCATTATTGTGTTCCATATCCGTAAGAAAAACAAACAATGCCAAAACAAATAAAAACAAAAACAAACAAAAGAAAAAAAGAAAAAAAAGAAAAATTTATAATTATTTTGAATCCATATTCTTTTTATTCTTTTTCATTCAATTTGTTATCCATCAATTATATCATATTAAATATAATATGATGGTACATTTTGTAATGTTTTTTCTTATTTTTTCTTTTAAAAACCTTTAAACATGAAAATAGAAAGTTGTACTTATTATTCATTTGATTGAATGATAAGTTAATTTGTTCACAATAACAAAAGTGGTATATATTTATTATTATATTTATATATAAATAAAATGATTAAAAAAATACAAAATAATCAAACATAATAAATACCACCACTGTATTATTGTTGAACTAAGACATTCGCAACTTAATAAAAATGTTTAGAGTTAAATATATTTGATATATATTATTGAAAGAAAATCAATTTATATTTTATTATTATTATTATTTAATTTTACTCTTTCAATTAATATATGCAAAAAAAAATTGACATTTGTTATAAATAAAAATAAATAAAAAAATACTCTAAGCGGTGGATCACTTGGCTCATGGGTCGATGAAGAACGCAGCAAACTGTGCGTCATCGTGTGAACTGCAGGACACATGAACATCGACATTTTGAACGCATATCGCAGTCCATGCTGTTATGTACATTAAATTAAATTTTAAAGTACTGCTTGGACTACATATGGTTGAGGGTTGTAAGACTATGCTAAATAAGTTGCTTATTCTTTTATAAAAATAATTGAATTTAAGCAAATGTGTATATTATTGGATTTTAAATAATTCATAATATTAATAGCAAAAAAATAAAGATATATAATGAATTTTTTATTTATTAATATATTCTTAAAAAAAAAAAATCCTCTCAAATAAAATGAAATAAAAAAAATTTTGAATCTAAGTATTCTCTTTAAAAAATTTTCATATTATTTATATATATATAAAATATTAATTTATATATGTAATTAAAGGAGGAATGTCTAGCATAAAAATTAATTTTTTTTATTCTAGAATTGCCTCATTTTACATAATTATTATTTATAATATATATTTATATAAAAGGAAAAAAGAAAAATAGAGATGAAAAGATGATATAATTATTTATTAAATTGTGAGAAGATAAAAAATATTTTAAAACAACCTCAACTCATATGGGATTACCCCCTGAATTTAAGCATATTAATGAGGGGAGGAAAAGAAACTAACAAGGATTTTCTTAGTAGCGGCGAGCGAAAAGAAAATAGTTCAGCACTAAGTCACTTTGTCTATATGTCAAATGTGAGATGCAGTGTATGGAATATCTTAATATCTAGTATGAGAAATTAACGATTTAAGTCCTTCTTAAATGAGGCCATTTACCCATAGAGGGTGCCAGGCCCGTATAACGTTAATGATTACTAGAAAGATATTTCCAAAGAGTCGTGTTGCTTGATAGTGCAGCACTAAGTGGGTGGTAAACTCCATCTAAAACTAAATATAACCATGAGACCGATAGTAAACAAGTACCGTGAGGGAAAGTTGAAAAGAACTCTGAATAGAGAGTTAAATAGTACGTGAAACTGCTTAGAGGTTAAGCCCGATGAACCTGAATATCCATTATGAAAAATTCATCATTAAATAATTAAAAATAATGTGCATTTTTTTCATATAAGGACATTGTAATCTATTAACATAATAAAGTATTTATCAAAAGATCATTGGTGATATTAAGTTTATTTAAATTAATTTGCTTTTTAAGCATATTAACATAGAATAAATACTAATGATTTGATAAAGTGTTGATAGATTTTATTATATATAATGCTAAAATTCATTTTTTGAATTTTACAAAAAATTTAATATCTATGATATTAATATTTATTTGTATGCATTTATATGATTAACAATGCGAAAGATTCAGGATACCTTCGGGACCCGTCTTGAAACACGGACCAAGGAGTCTAACATATGTGCAAGTCATTGAGTTATATTAAACTTAATGGCATAATTAACTTAACTTAAAAATATAATGGGATTAATTTTTAGTCTATTTTCTTAAATAGTCAATTAATTCAATCCCGGGGCGTTCCATATAGTTATGTATAATGATAATTTATTATTATTTATACCTCTAACTGGAGCGTACCTTGAGCATATATGCTGTGACCCGAAAGATGGTGAACTATACTTGATCAGGTTGAAGTCAGGGGAAACCCTGATGGAAGACCGAAACAGTTCTGACGTGCAAATCGATTGTCAGAATTGAGTATAGGGGCGAAAGACCAATCGAACCATCTAGTAGCTGGTTCCCTCCGAAGTTTCCCTCAGGATAGCTGGTGCATTTAAAAATTATATAAAATAATCTTATCTGGTAAAGCGAATGATTAGAGGCCTTAGGGTCGAAACGATTTTAACCTATTCTCAAACTTTAAATGGGTAAGAACCTCACCTTTCTTGATATGAAGGTTGAGGTTATGATATAATGTGCCCAGTGGGCCACTTTTGGTAAGCAGAACTGGCGCTGTGGGATGAACCAAACGTAATGTTACGGTGCCTAAATTAACAACTCATGCAGATACCATGAAAGGCGTTGGTTGCTTAAAACAGCAGGACGGTGGACATGGAAGTCGTAATCCGCTAAGGAGTGTGTAACAACTCACCTGCCGAAGCAACTAGCCCTTAAAATGGATGGCGCTTAAGTTGTATACCTATACATTACCGCTAAAGTAGATGATTTATAAAACAATTTCGATTGATTTATAAATTTTGAAACTTTAGTGAGTAGGAGGGTACAATAGTGTGCTTAGAAGTGTTTGGCGTAAGCCTGCATGGAGCCGCTATTGGTACAGATCTTGGTGGTAGTAGCAAATAATCGAATGAGACCTTGGAGGACTGAAGTGGAGAAGGGTTTCGTGTGAACAGTGGTTGATCACGAGTTAGTCGGTCCTAAGTTCAAGGCGAAAGCCGAAAATTTTCAAGTTTTTAATAAAAAAAAATATTAATAAAATTTATATATATATATTAAAAAATAATTAAATACTTGAATTATTTTGAACGAAAGGGAATACGGTTCCAATTCCGTAACCTGTTGAGTATCCGTTTGTTATTAAAAATGGGCCTTGTGCTCATCCTGGCAACAGGAACGACCATAAAGAAGCCGTCGAGAGATATCGGAAGAGTTTTCTTTTCTGTTTTATAGTCGTACTACCATGGAAGTCTTTCGAAGAGAGATATGGTAGATGGACTAGAAGAGCATGACATTTACTGTTGTGTCGATATTTTCTCCTCGGACCTTGAAAATTTATGGTGGGGTCACGCAAACTTCTCAACAGGCCGTACCAATATCCGCAGCTGGTCTCCAAGGTGAAGAGTCTCTAGTCGATAGAATAATGTAGGTAAGGGAAGTCGGCAAATTAGATCCGTAACTTCGGGATAAGGATTGGCTCTGAAGATTGAGATAGTCGGGCTTGATTGGGAAGCAATACCATGGTTTATGTACTCGTTCTGGGTAAATAGAGAATTACGATTCTTGTTCCCCGGATAGTAGTTACGTAGCCAATTGTGGAACTTTCTTGCTAAAATTTTTAAGGAATTATATCATTCGATATATATTCTTTTTAAATTATAACGATTATCAATTAACAATCAATTCAGAACTGGCACGGACTTGGGGAATCCGACTGTCTAATTAAAACAAAGCATTGTGATGGCCCTAACGGGTGTTGACACAATGTGATTTCTGCCCAGTGCTCTGAATGTCAAAGTGAAGAAATTCAAGTAAGCGCGGGTAAACGGCGGGAGTAACTATGACTCTCTTAAGGTAGCCAAATGCCTCGTCATCTAATTAGTGACGCGCATGAATGGATTAACGAGATTCCTACTGTCCCTATCTACTCATTCTCATTGTGATTGTTGAGCAGTGAAGACGTGTCGTGTCGCGAGCGCATAAATTTTTGTCAATTTCGTTTTGTGCTATATCCGCGAGTATTACCGCGAATCGAGTGACGCTATAGTGTAGCTGTACATGAGCTGCATAGTGATTCCGAGAATTGTGTAAAGTGAGTGCCGTTGTGTGTTTCACCGGAATTTTGGTGACGCTACGATTAGCGTGGCTGTACAGTAGCTGTACGCTGTTAAGGGCAACTGTGTTAGTGAGTGCCATTGTGCGAATACGGGAAGTGTGCCCGTTATTCGAGTGACGCCAATTGTGCGCGTGGCTGTACATAGCTGTGAACTATTAGTGGTTTTGTGAGTGCCGTTAATTTTCGGCGTGGATATAGGGAGTGCGTCGATAGTTTGGCGTGCTGTTATATTGCTATCTTCGGCAGTGATAAAAGGGGTGTTATTTTTGTGCGTGGGTACAGTGCTGCGCCAAGGTTGAATACCTTGTGCAGGTGCCGTGTTCACAGCGTGCTGCGTTTGGCCTACGGTCGAGCCCGGCGTTAGCTTCATATTGGTCGACCCGTCCCTGTGCGGGGAACGGTGTTCTGTCCGGCAGGGCATTGGTGGTGGCCTTTGCCAGACCTTTGGCTGGTGGTGTGGGCTACGTCCTCGCGGTTGCTTTGGCTTGCCGTTAGGTGTGGTTGCTGTGTGCGTGCCTGTGCGGGACTCATCCCTGTCTTGCAGTACCTTACTGTCGCCCAAGAGTGACCTGTTTTTGTTGTTGCTTGGGAGCGATATACGGCGGATTCGTCAAGCTAGTTGGTGGGGCATTGGGCGATGCCCAAATTAAGCGATATGCGGAAGAGGGCGAATACCCCTCTTCCCATCGGTTCTGTTGTACCGTCGTCGGCGATGGACGAGACAACGTCGGGGGAGGAGGAGGTTATTTTGCGGTCCCCTCCCCGTATTAGGAAGAAGACCGCTGGAGGTGTAGCAGTTCCGGTAGTAAAGGCGAGTGACGAGGGGAAGGTAGCCCCTAAGTTACCTGAAGGTAAGTCGGGGGTAAGCGGAAGCGAGGGCGCTTCCGAGGGGGAGAAAAAGGGGGGGGTGAAAAAGGTGCGTAAATCAGGGGATAAATTAGGTCCAGCCGGGAAGCGCATGGAGAAAATCCGCAGGAATTTCGGTGCTTCCCTGGAAAATTCGGGAATAAAAATTGGGGGCGAATTTATGGGGCGCTTCAAGTCCATTGTGACGGCCTTTAGTGGAGCCGTCATAGATATGGACGACGTCCCGAAAAGTGTGGCAAAAGACCTCCTGGGATACTCCTTGGAGTTCGAGGAACTGTTTGTGGAAATGGTGACGGAAATAGCCCATCTTCGTGGGCGGTTAGAAGCCACGAAGATAACTAGGGAGGGAGCACCTCAGAGGACGGCTGGAGCTGCGCTGGCTGGTGCAGCGATGATGCCGGCACCTCAGGCGCCTGCGCCTGTGTTGCCGGCGTTGCCGGTGCCCAAGCCAGTTGAGACCTGGTCGGTCGTAGTGAGGGGTAAGACCCCCACTACGTCCAAAGAGGTGATCAAAAAAGTGGTAAAGGAGGTAGGGCCTTCCATGGGGGTAAGGGTGCACGAGGTGCGCCCGTTGAAGGATGGAGGTGCGATTATTCGCACCCCATCAGTTGCTGAGAGGGATAACTTGGTGAGAAATGCCAAGTTTTCCGAGGTGGGGCTCGATGTGAGCATACGTCGGAAGCTGGGACCTAGGGTTGTGGTCCAGGGGGTTCACACGGAGATCTCCCCTGATGAATTCATGGGAGAGTTGTTCCGTTTGAACCTCAAGGAGTTCAGCCCTGGGTGCCTTGAGAAGGACGTAAGGATGGTCAGCCGTCCTTGGAAGGTCAGCCCTGATGGGGTGACGAATGTTGTCCTTGAGGGCACGGACATGCTAATGTCCGCCCTCCTGGAAGCAGGTCGTTGCTACGTTAAGTGGTTTTCCTTCCGGGTACGGCCGGACCAACTGACGCCCGGCTGCTTCCGATGTATGGGATTCGATCACAGGGTGGCAGAATGCAGGGCCAAGAAGGATGTCTGCCGAAGGTGCGGGCAAGAAGGACACAGGAGTGCGGGTTGTGGCAATGCCCCGCATTGTCGCAACTGTGCGTTTAAGGGCAAGCCAGCCGGGCATTTGATGATGTCCACTGTCTGCCCGGTGTACTGTGCGATTGTTGCCCGTGCGCTCGTTAGACATTAATGGTTAAGCTATATCAACTGAACTGTCAGGGGGCTTATGCCGTGATGTGTGAATTGGGGGCGTGTATGTTGGAGGGGGGCTGCGGCATTGCTTTGCTCCAGGAACCATACTCCACCAATGGGGTGGTGAGAGGTCTTCCTGGGGGCTTCAGGGTCTTTACGGACCTTGGAGTCAATGCCGCAGTAGCTGTGTGTGAGCCAAGCTACTCTTGTGTAGTAGTTGACTCATCACAGTGGGGAGTATGTGTGTGTGTCGAGGGGGAATTCGGCAGAATGAATGTCGTCAGCTTGTATTGCAAGTTTGACGAGCCTCTGGAGCCCTATTTAAGGTACATAGATGCGGTGCTACTACGTGAGAGTAGCATTCCTGCCATCGTGTGTCTGGATGCGAATGCTACTTCCCCGATGTGGTTCAGCAAGGTATCCAGGCATACTTCTGGATATCAGAGCCACGATCGGGGTGAGGCTATGAGCGAATGGCTTGTGGCGAATAGCCTCCTCGTTGCAAACGAACCAAGCGAGTGGTATACGTTTGAGGGTCCTAGAGGTGTGAGTGACATTGACGTGACGCTCATGAATGAGGCAGCAGCGAGTAGGTTCGAGTGTAAATGGAGCGTTAGGGGGGGTTGGGGAATTAGTGACCATAATTTAATACAAATTATGGTTACTCCCCGTACCCCGCAGTTAGAGGGGGGGAGTCCATTGAGGCGATGGCGTACCTCGTGTACTGACTGGAACCGATATGGACATACTGTTAGGGAAGCGGTATTGGGTATACCGCTTAGTGAGTTTGAGGAATTGGGGGTTGATGAGCAAATTGCTCGTCTATCTGAATGTGTCTGGGGAGTGAATGACTTAGTGTTTAGGAAAGCTAGGGCTGTGAGAATGAAAGGTGTGAAATGGTGGACGAGTGAGTTAAATTCAAAGAGGAGGTCTGTCCGACGCTTGAGGCGGTTGTTTCAACGCGGCAGGCGGACCAATTCGGAGAATCTGTCCCAGCTCAGGTATCAATTTAGTGTAGGAATGAAAGAATATAAGAAAATGTTGGTGAGAGTGAAAGAGGAAGAGTGGAGGAGATTTGTGGGGGATAATAGGGACGACCCTTGGGGACAGGTCCTTAGGATCTGTCGGGGCCGTCGAAATGAGATGGCTAGCTCTCTTCGCGTGGGTGACACTGTGTCAACAACGTGGAGAGAGTGCGCCAATGTTTTGTTAGGTGAGTTCTTTCCAAGGGCTGAGGTTCAGGTTCCTCCTGCACAAGAGGTGCCTGTTCCTCCACTAGACGTTGGGGAGTTGGGGTATGCGTTTGGCCTGGTCAGGTCTAAAAGGTCTCCAGGTTTAGATGGTTTGAACGGAGAGATGTGCAAATGCTTGTGGAAGTTCATTCCGGAATACTTGGAGGCCATTTATGATAAATGCATATGGGAGGGATATTTTCCACGTGAGTGGAAAGTTGCTAGGGTTGTTGTACTCTTGAAGTCGCCCGATAAGATCAGGAGTGATCCTCGATCTTATCGTGGTATCAGCCTCCTTCCGGTGCTTGGAAAAGTGCTGGAAAGGGTTATGGTTGAGCGGCTTCAGGAGCTAACTCGGGGTGTTAGGTCGGATAGGCAGTATGGGTTTAGGAAAGGACGTAGTGTAGAAGATGCGTGGATGTATGTTCAGAGTGTAGTTAGGGGAAACGTCAATAAATATGTCCTTGGCATGTTTATTGACTTTAAGGGGGCATTTGATTACTTGCGCTGGGATCGTGTGTTACAACGACTAGAGGAGCTTGGTTGTCCGGAAATTACTCTATGGCGGAGTTATTTTTCGGACAGAAAAGCATCTATGGTAGGTGTGGGCGGGAGTGTGGAGATTGGGGTGGTGCGAGGCTGTCCGCAGGGATCCATCTGTGGTCCCTTCATTTGGAACCTCATGATGGACTCCCTGCTTCGGCAGTTAGAGCCACTTTGTAAACACTGTGCGTATGCGGACGACCTTCTCATTTTGGTTGAGGGTCGTTCGCGTGAGGAACTGGAGCGAGTGGGGGGGCAGCTCCTTACATTGACCCACAATTGGGGGGTAGATGTGGGAGTGGATATATCAATGGACAAAACGGTGACAATGCTGCTTAAGGGCAGATTGTCCCCGAGTCGTCCACCGATTGTTCGTTTGAATGGGGTAGGGATTAGGTATGTGACGCAAGTCAAATACCTGGGGTTAACTATGAGTGAAAGGATGTGTTTTACTCCACACTTAGTGTCGTTGAGGGAGCGGCTGCAGGCAATCGTTGGGCAAGTGCGTCGCGTTGTCAGATTTGACTGGGGTCTTAGCCGGCGCGCGGTTCGCACGGTATATCGGGGCCTATTTGTGGCCTGTGCCACTTATGGCGCTGCTATATGGTATGAATCGGCTTTAAAGTCGGTTGGCAAACGTCATCTGATGGCGTGTCAGCGCATTATGTTGCTTGCCTGCCTGCCTGTATGCCGTACAGTGAGTACGGATGCGTTGCAGGTGTTGTTAGGTGCGCCTCCTCTTGACCTGTTAGTCGTGCAACGGGCGGTTGCCTTCAGGTTGAGAAGGAGGCTTTGTATGCCGCTGCGTGTTGGATGGTTATCCGACGGTGATGTAGAAAGGGGGTTTTTAGAGTGTAAAAGGTTGTTGAACGAGTGCATGCTTCGTGTGTGGCAAAACCGTTGGGACAATAGTTCCAACGGTCGCGTGACGTACGAGTACATTCGGGATGTTTCCTTTGTCGGGGAGAATCCAGATTTTGGATTTTCCCTCAGCCTAGGATTCCTCCTTACAGGACATGGGCCTCTTAATGCGTATTTGCATGAGAGGTGCTTGTCTACAAGTGAGGAATGTGTTTGTGGGTCGGCAAGAGAGGACTGGGTTCACGTTCTCTGTGAATGCCCGAGGTACTCAGACATTAGGGATCTTGTGGGTGTGGGGATTAGTTGGACTAATGGACGGTATGATGTGAGTGGTGTGATTGCCAACCGTCGGAATGTCGAAATGTTAGGGCAATATGCGCGTGAGGTGTTTAGGCGGCGACGTAATTTAAGGCGTTCAGTTGATTAGTTTTTGGCCATTCTTGGCGGTGTGTTTTGTTGTGGGATTGGGGTTTGGGTGTGGGGAATGGCCACCAGTCCAGAGCTGTATGGAAGCTCAACTGGCAGTAGTCTCGGCTACGAGGTCTGACCGGAGACTTAAATCTGGTACCACGGGGAACAGGGGCCCTCGGAGCTTGCTCCGACCTGTTCTTGAGGTAGGCCCTTCGGGGAGTATCGTGGTGGCTGTGGTTAACACCTAAATGCGGGTAGAGCCTTTTGGCTCGATGTGGAGTTGCAATGCAACCGGGTGCCGGGACCCATAGAACGGCAGAGGGTTAGATAGACCTCGAACCCTACCAAGGTGGTTAGTGTGTCCATTCCACACTACCAATCGGTATCCTTAAATGCTTCGGCATTTTTGGGGCGCTGATCAACGCATTGTTTTGATCCGTTGTGCTTTTGAGCACCGTGGGTTTGGGCTGTCGCCAGCGAGAACTCACGTAAAAACCCTACACGACGACGATGTCCCTATCTACTCCCCCCAGCGGTGCAGGGGTTAGAATATGCCCGAGGTAAGGTATGCCTGTCGTAAAAGGCGACTAAAATCTAGGTTTGCCAGTGCCTGAGTAGTATGGATGCTCAACTGGCAGAGTCTTCGGGTTCGATGTCTTACCGGAGACCTTAACTCGGTACCACGGGGAACAGGAGCCCTCAGAGTTCGCTCTGACCTGTTCTATGGGAACGGCCCTTCGGGGAGGTTTTCGTGGTGGCTGTGGTTGAGACCTAAAGCGCGGGTAGAGCTTTAGCTCGATGTAGTGTTGCAATTAACCGGGTGTCGGGACCCAAAGAACGGCAGAGGTATGGGTAGGCCTCGAGCCCTACCAAGGTGGTCAGTGTGTCCATGCCACACTGCCAATCGGTATCCTTAAATGCTTCGGCATTTTTGGGGCGCTGATCAACGCATTGTATTGATACGTTGTGCTTTTGAGCACCGTGGGTTCAGGCTGTCGCCAGCAGATACTCACGTTAAAAACACCAGACGATGATGATGTCCCTATCTACTATCTAGCGAAACCACAGCCAAGGGAACGGGCTTGGAATAATTAGCGGGGAAAGAAGACCCTGTTGAGCTTGACTCTAGTCTGGCAGTGTAAGGAGACATAAGAGGTGTAGCATAAGTGGGAGATATTATAGTTTCGGTTATTTTATCAACAATGAAATACCACTACTCTTATTGTTTCCTTACTTACTTGATTAAATGGAACGTGTATCATTGCTTAGCCATTATATGGATATATTTATATATCTTATGGTATTGGGTTTTGATGCAAGCTTCTTGATCAAAGTATCACGAGTTTGTTATATAATTGTAAACATATTTTAATAAAATGATATCACTTTAATGTGTTATTATTATAATTAAAATTTGGTATAACTCCAACACTCAGGTATGATCCAATTCAAGGACATTGCCAGGTGGGGAGTTTGACTGGGGCGGTACATCTCTCAAATAATAACGGAGGTGTCCCAAGGCCAGCTCAGTGCGGACAGAAACCACACATAGAGCAAAAGGGCAAATGCTGACTTGATCTCGGTGTTCAGTACACACAGAGACAGCAAAAGCTCGGCCTATCGATCCTTTTGGTTTAAAGAGTTTTTAACAAGAGGTGTCAGAAAAGTTACCACAGGGATAACTGGCTTGTGGCGGCCAAGCGTTCATAGCGATGTCGCTTTTTGATCCTTCGATGTCGGCTCTTCCTATCATTGTGAAGCAAAATTCACCAAGCGTTGGATTGTTCACCCATTCAAGGGAACGTGAGCTGGGTTTAGACCGTCGTGAGACAGGTTAGTTTTACCCTACTAATGACAATTGTTATTGCGACAGCATTCCTGCGTAGTACGAGAGGAACCGCAGGTACGGACCAATGGTACAATACTTGTTCGAGCGAACAGTGGTATGATGCTACGTCCGTTGGATTATGCCTGAACGCCTCTAAGGTCGTATCCGTGCTGGACTGCAATGATAAATATGTGGCAATTGCATTGTATGGCTTCTCTAAACCATTTAAAGTTTATAAATTTTATTTATAAACGACAATGGATATATGTGATGCCAATGTTATTTGTAACATAGCAAATGCGGGAGGATTAAATATCACCTGTATGTCGCGCTAGTTACTTATTAAAACATTATTTAATACAATGACAATGCCTAGAATCAATTGTAAACGACTTTGGTAACGGGCAAGGTGTTGTAAGTGGTAGAGCAGCTGCCATACTGCGATCCACTGAAGCTTATCCTTTGCTTGATGATTCGAATTTTAATATATATATATATATATATATATATATATTATATATACACACACATATTATTTAATTAATATAACGTGTATATATTTATTTATATATATATATATATATATATATATATATTAATTATTAATATATAAATATAATATAACTTTAATAGGATTTCATTCAAATATGAAATCTCTTATAATCAGACTATATATATAAATGTTATGTTATTATATTATTAATTAAGAAAAGCAAATAAAAATTATATAAAAATATTTATTTAACATACATTTATATATATGAAATATATAAAAATATCATAATATCATCATCTCATATATATTAAATATTTTCAAATTTTGGCTAATCGATGATATCAAAATAATTTACGAAAATAAGACATATCTGTGATGCCATCATTATTGGGGTATATATAATATGATAAAAAAATATATGGAAAATATCATCATATATATAATTTATTAATTTTAATATATATTGGTTAACCGATGATGATATTATTGAAATATATAAAATATAATTGAATTATATGAAATCAAATTGAAATGTATTGAGTTAAATTTTTTCCATACATTTTTCACAATGCGTTGTGTACATGGACAAACAAAAACACTCACGGTGAAGGCATGTGAAATATATGAAAGATAATCAAATCGAATTTATATGAAACTATATTCGATTAAATGTATGAAAGTAAAATTTAACAAAATTTTGCCCATACATTTTTCACAATGCGTTGTGTACATTATCAGAAACACTCACGTGAAGTCAAGTGAGATATATATATGAAAGAAAATCAAATCGAATTTATATGAAACTATATTCGATTAAATGTATGAAAGTAAAATTTAACACAATACATTCATTTGATAAACTGAATAAATATATAATAAAGACATTTGAAATATATGGAAAATATCATCATATATATAATTTATTATTTTAATATATATTTGGTTAAATCGATGATATTATTGAAATATATAAAATGTAATTGAATTATATGAAATCAAACTGAAATGTATTTAATTGAATTTTTCCCATACATTTTACACAATGTGTGGTGTGCATGGCAAAAAACACTCACGGTGAAGGCATGTGAAATATATGAAATATAATCAAATCGAATTTATATGAAACTATATTCGATTAAATGTATGAAATTAAAATTTACCACAATACATTCATATGATAAACTGAGTAAATATATAATAAAGCCATTTGAAATATATTGAATTCTATTAAGTTAGATTTTCACCATACATTTTTCACAATGCGTTGTGTACATTGTCAGAAACACTCACGGTGAAGGCAAGTGAGATATATATGAAAGAAAATCAAATCGAATTTATATGAAACTATATTCGATTAAATGTATGAAAGTAAAATTTACCACAATACATTCATATGATAAACTGAATAAATATATAAGAAAAACATTTGAAATATATTGAATTGTATTAAGTTAAATTTTGCCCATACATTTTTCACAATACGTTGTGTACATTGTCAGAAACACTCACGGTGAAGTCAAGTGAGATATATATGAAAGAAAATCAAATCGAATTTATATGAAACTATATTCGATTAAATGTATGAAAGTAAAATTTAACAAAATTTTGCCCATACATTTTTCACAATGCGTTGTGTACATTGTCAGAAACACTCACGGTGAAGGCAAGTGAGATATATGAAAGAAAATCGAATCGAATTTATATGAAACTAAATTCGATTAAATGTATGAAAGTAAAATTTAACACAATACATTCATATGATAAACTGAATAAATTATAATAAAGACATTTCAAATATATGGAAAATATCATCATATATATAATTTAGTATTTTAATATATATTTAGTTAAGTTGATGGTATTATTGAAATATATAAAATGTAATTGAATTATATGAAATCAAACTGAAATGTATTGAATTGAATTTTTCCCATACATTTTTCACAATGTGTGGTGTGCATGGCAAAAAACACTCACGGTGAAGGCATGTGAATAATATGAAAATATCAACATTTAACTAACCAATGATATTGAAGCATATAAATCGAATCATAACTATATGAAACACGAATTTGAGTTATGTTAAACTGGTGATATTGTGGATTTATTCCTAGTTTTCCATACGTTAGTTTAAATAGAAACAATTTTCGAATATGTATACATATATGAAGAATTTATATTCTATACTAACATATTATGGAATGTAACTATTGATTGTTACCTTGGCATATTGGTGTATTGTGAGATTTCATTCATAGTTTTCCATACGTTAGTTTAAATAGAAACAATTTTCGAATATATATACATATATGAAGAATTTATATTCTATACTAACATATTATGGAATGTAACTATTGATTGTTACCTTGGCATATTGGTGTATTGTGAGATTTCATTCATAGTTTTCCATACGTTAGTTTAAATAGAAACAATTTTCGAATATATATACATATATGAAGAATTTATATTCTATACTAACATATTATGGAATGTAACTATTGATTGTTACCTTGGCATATTGGTGTATTTGTGATTTTATTCATAGTTTTCCATACGTTAGTTTAAATAGAAACAATTTTCGAATATATATACATATATGAAGAATTTATATTCTATACTAACATATTATGGAATGTAACTATTGATTGTTGCCTTGGCATATTGGTGTATTTGTGATTTTATTCATGGTTTTCCATACGTTAGTTTAAATAGAAATAAATTTTTGAATTCAAAATTTTATATTCTATACTAGCATTACATAGAAATTATCCTCAACTGTTTGTTTCTTGTATACATACAGGAAATTAAACAGATGAAGAAAAAAAAAAAACAAAACAAATAAAAATTATAAGAAAAACTAAATTTTAAACAAAAGAAAAAAGGAGAAATTTTTTCAATCATATATATATTTATGATTAAAAAATAGAATTATGGAATTATTAATTTCAATTCAGAGAGAAAAATTATGTAATATATGAAATTATTACATTAAAAATGCATTTGAAGAAAAAGTAAAATGTTATTAAAAATGATACATTTGAAAATTGGCAAATATTAAGAAGAAATATCGTTCTTATATTTTTATACAAAATATATATAGAGAACGAAAATTCTTTTTCATAAAAAACGGTTTTTGAATTCTGATAAGAAAAGCTAAAGGGGTCGGCGGGAGCGCACATTGAACGAAAGAAAATGAAAGAAAAACACAACAAAGAAGAAGACCAAATAAAATACAAATATTTTATACAAATAAAAGCACATTATTAATAAATA
>NW_026530050.1:70000-72500 GCF_028408465.1 Anastrepha ludens
ATGATTAAAAAAATACAAAATAATCAAACATAATAAATACCACCACTGTATTATTGTTGAACTAAGACATTCGCAACTTAATAAAAATGTTTAGAGTTAAATATATTTGATATATATTATTGAAAGAAAATCAATTTATATTTTATTATTATTATTATTTAATTTTACTCTTTCAATTAATATATGCAAAAAAAAATTGACATTTGTTATAAATAAAAATAAATAAAAAAATACTCTAAGCGGTGGATCACTTGGCTCATGGGTCGATGAAGAACGCAGCAAACTGTGCGTCATCGTGTGAACTGCAGGACACATGAACATCGACATTTTGAACGCATATCGCAGTCCATGCTGTTATGTACATTAAATTAAATTTTAAAGTACTGCTTGGACTACATATGGTTGAGGGTTGTAAGACTATGCTAAATAAGTTGCTTATTCTTTTATAAAAATAATTGAATTTAAGCAAATGTGTATATTATTGGATTTTAAATAATTCATAATATTAATAGCAAAAAAATAAAGATATATAATGAATTTTTTATTTATTAATATATTCTTAAAAAAAAAAAATCCTCTCAAATAAAATGAAATAAAAAAAATTTTGAATCTAAGTATTCTCTTTAAAAAATTTTCATATTATTTATATATATATAAAATATTAATTTATATATGTAATTAAAGGAGGAATGTCTAGCATAAAAATTAATTTTTTTTATTCTAGAATTGCCTCATTTTACATAATTATTATTTATAATATATATTTATATAAAAGGAAAAAAGAAAAATAGAGATGAAAAGATGATATAATTATTTATTAAATTGTGAGAAGATAAAAAATATTTTAAAACAACCTCAACTCATATGGGATTACCCCCTGAATTTAAGCATATTAATGAGGGGAGGAAAAGAAACTAACAAGGATTTTCTTAGTAGCGGCGAGCGAAAAGAAAATAGTTCAGCACTAAGTCACTTTGTCTATATGTCAAATGTGAGATGCAGTGTATGGAATATCTTAATATCTAGTATGAGAAATTAACGATTTAAGTCCTTCTTAAATGAGGCCATTTACCCATAGAGGGTGCCAGGCCCGTATAACGTTAATGATTACTAGAAAGATATTTCCAAAGAGTCGTGTTGCTTGATAGTGCAGCACTAAGTGGGTGGTAAACTCCATCTAAAACTAAATATAACCATGAGACCGATAGTAAACAAGTACCGTGAGGGAAAGTTGAAAAGAACTCTGAATAGAGAGTTAAATAGTACGTGAAACTGCTTAGAGGTTAAGCCCGATGAACCTGAATATCCATTATGAAAAATTCATCATTAAATAATTAAAAATAATGTGCATTTTTTTCATATAAGGACATTGTAATCTATTAACATAATAAAAGTATTTATCAAAAGATCATTGGTGATATTAAGTTTATTTAAATTAATTTGCTTTTTAAGCATATTAACATAGAATAAATACTAATGATTTGATAAAGTGTTGATAGATTTTATTATATATAATGCTAAAATTCATTTTTTGAATTTTACAAAAAATTTAATATCTATGATATTAATATTTATTTGTATGCATTTATATGATTAACAATGCGAAAGATTCAGGATACCTTCGGGACCCGTCTTGAAACACGGACCAAGGAGTCTAACATATGTGCAAGTCATTGAGTTATATTAAACTTAATGGCATAATTAACTTAACTTAAAAATATAATGGGATTAATTTTTAGTCTATTTTCTTAAATAGTCAATTAATTCAATCCCGGGGCGTTCCATATAGTTATGTATAATGATAATTTATTATTATTTATACCTCTAACTGGAGCGTACCTTGAGCATATATGCTGTGACCCGAAAGATGGTGAACTATACTTGATCAGGTTGAAGTCAGGGGAAACCCTGATGGAAGACCGAAACAGTTCTGACGTGCAAATCGATTGTCAGAATTGAGTATAGGGGCGAAAGACCAATCGAACCATCTAGTAGCTGGTTCCCTCCGAAGTTTCCCTCAGGATAGCTGGTGCATTTAAAAATTATATAAAATAATCTTATCTGGTAAAGCGAATGATTAGAGGCCTTAGGGTCGAAACGATTTTAACCTATTCTCAAACTTTAAATGGGTAAGAACCTCACCTTTCTTGATATGAAGGTTGAGGTTATGATATAATGTGCCCAGTGGGCCACTTTTGGTAAGCAGAACTGGCGCTGTGGGATGAACCAAACGTAATGTTACGGTGCCTAAATTAACAACTCATGCAGATACCATGAAAGGCGTTGGTTGCTTAAAACAGCAGGACGGTGGACATGGAAGTCGTAATCCGCTAAGGAGTGTGTAACAACTCACCTGCCGAAGCAACTAGCCCTTAAAATGGATGGCGCTTAAGTTGTATACCTATACATTACCGCTAAAGTAGATGATTTATAAAACAATTTCGATTGATTTATAAATTTTGAAACTTTAGTGAGTAGGAGGGTACAATAGTGTGCTTAG
>NW_026530050.1:87500-90000 GCF_028408465.1 Anastrepha ludens
GTAAAATTTAACACAATACATTCATTTGATAAACTGAATAAATATATAATAAAGACATTTGAAATATATGGAAAATATCATCATATATATAATTTATTATTTTAATATATATTTGGTTAAATCGATGATATTATTGAAATATATAAAATGTAATTGAATTATATGAAATCAAACTGAAATGTATTTAATTGAATTTTTCCCATACATTTTACACAATGTGTGGTGTGCATGGCAAAAAACACTCACGGTGAAGGCATGTGAAATATATGAAATATAATCAAATCGAATTTATATGAAACTATATTCGATTAAATGTATGAAATTAAAATTTACCACAATACATTCATATGATAAACTGAGTAAATATATAATAAAGCCATTTGAAATATATTGAATTCTATTAAGTTAGATTTTCACCATACATTTTTCACAATGCGTTGTGTACATTGTCAGAAACACTCACGGTGAAGGCAAGTGAGATATATATGAAAGAAAATCAAATCGAATTTATATGAAACTATATTCGATTAAATGTATGAAAGTAAAATTTACCACAATACATTCATATGATAAACTGAATAAATATATAAGAAAAACATTTGAAATATATTGAATTGTATTAAGTTAAATTTTGCCCATACATTTTTCACAATACGTTGTGTACATTGTCAGAAACACTCACGGTGAAGTCAAGTGAGATATATATGAAAGAAAATCAAATCGAATTTATATGAAACTATATTCGATTAAATGTATGAAAGTAAAATTTAACAAAATTTTGCCCATACATTTTTCACAATGCGTTGTGTACATTGTCAGAAACACTCACGGTGAAGGCAAGTGAGATATATGAAAGAAAATCGAATCGAATTTATATGAAACTAAATTCGATTAAATGTATGAAAGTAAAATTTAACACAATACATTCATATGATAAACTGAATAAATTATAATAAAGACATTTCAAATATATGGAAAATATCATCATATATATAATTTAGTATTTTAATATATATTTAGTTAAGTTGATGGTATTATTGAAATATATAAAATGTAATTGAATTATATGAAATCAAACTGAAATGTATTGAATTGAATTTTTCCCATACATTTTTCACAATGTGTGGTGTGCATGGCAAAAAACACTCACGGTGAAGGCATGTGAATAATATGAAAATATCAACATTTAACTAACCAATGATATTGAAGCATATAAATCGAATCATAACTATATGAAACACGAATTTGAGTTATGTTAAACTGGTGATATTGTGGATTTATTCCTAGTTTTCCATACGTTAGTTTAAATAGAAACAATTTTCGAATATGTATACATATATGAAGAATTTATATTCTATACTAACATATTATGGAATGTAACTATTGATTGTTACCTTGGCATATTGGTGTATTGTGAGATTTCATTCATAGTTTTCCATACGTTAGTTTAAATAGAAACAATTTTCGAATATATATACATATATGAAGAATTTATATTCTATACTAACATATTATGGAATGTAACTATTGATTGTTACCTTGGCATATTGGTGTATTGTGAGATTTCATTCATAGTTTTCCATACGTTAGTTTAAATAGAAACAATTTTCGAATATATATACATATATGAAGAATTTATATTCTATACTAACATATTATGGAATGTAACTATTGATTGTTACCTTGGCATATTGGTGTATTTGTGATTTTATTCATAGTTTTCCATACGTTAGTTTAAATAGAAACAATTTTCGAATATATATACATATATGAAGAATTTATATTCTATACTAACATATTATGGAATGTAACTATTGATTGTTGCCTTGGCATATTGGTGTATTTGTGATTTTATTCATGGTTTTCCATACGTTAGTTTAAATAGAAACAATTTTCGAATATATATACATATATGAAGAATTTATATTCTATACTAACATATTATGGAATGTAACCTTGGCATATTGGTGTCATTGTATTTTATTCCTGGTATTCTATAGTTAGTTTAAATAGAAATAAATTTTTGAATTCAAAATTTTATATTCTATACTAGCATTACATAGAAATTATCCTCAACTGTTTGTTTCTTGTATACATACAGGAAATTAAACAGATGAAGAAAAAAAAAAAACAAAACAAATAAAAATTATAAGAAAAACTAAATTTTAAACAAAAGAAAAAAGGAGAAATTTTTTCAATCATATATATATTTATGATTAAAAAATAGAATTATGGAATTATTAATTTCAATTCAGAGAGAAAAATTATGTAATATATGAAATTATTACATTAAAAATGCATTTGAAGAAAAAGTAAAATGTTATTAAAAATGATACATTTGAAAATTGGCAAATATTAAGAAGAAATATCGTTCTTATATTTTTATACAAAATATATATAGAGAACGAAAATTCTTTTTCATAAAAAACGGTTTTTGAATTCTGATAAGAAAAGCTAAAGGGGTCGGCGGGAGCGCACATTGAACGAAAGAAAATGAAAG
>NW_026530050.1:92500-95000 GCF_028408465.1 Anastrepha ludens
TAAGTTAATTTGTTCACAATAACAAAAGTGGTATATATTTATTATTATATTTATATATAAATAAAATGATTAAAAAAATACAAAATAATCAAACATAATAAATACCACCACTGTATTATTGTTGAACTAAGACATTCGCAACTTAATAAAAATGTTTAGAGTTAAATATATTTGATATATATTATTGAAAGAAAATCAATTTATATTTTATTATTATTATTATTTAATTTTACTCTTTCAATTAATATATGCAAAAAAAAATTGACATTTGTTATAAATAAAAATAAATAAAAAAATACTCTAAGCGGTGGATCACTTGGCTCATGGGTCGATGAAGAACGCAGCAAACTGTGCGTCATCGTGTGAACTGCAGGACACATGAACATCGACATTTTGAACGCATATCGCAGTCCATGCTGTTATGTACATTAAATTAAATTTTAAAGTACTGCTTGGACTACATATGGTTGAGGGTTGTAAGACTATGCTAAATAAGTTGCTTATTCTTTTATAAAAATAATTGAATTTAAGCAAATGTGTATATTATTGGATTTTAAATAATTCATAATATTAATAGCAAAAAAATAAAGATATATAATGAATTTTTTATTTATTAATATATTCTTAAAAAAAAAAAATCCTCTCAAATAAAATGAAATAAAAAAAATTTTGAATCTAAGTATTCTCTTTAAAAAATTTTCATATTATTTATATATATATAAAATATTAATTTATATATGTAATTAAAGGAGGAATGTCTAGCATAAAAATTAATTTTTTTTATTCTAGAATTGCCTCATTTTACATAATTATTATTTATAATATATATTTATATAAAAGGAAAAAAGAAAAATAGAGATGAAAAGATGATATAATTATTTATTAAATTGTGAGAAGATAAAAAATATTTTAAAACAACCTCAACTCATATGGGATTACCCCCTGAATTTAAGCATATTAATGAGGGGAGGAAAAGAAACTAACAAGGATTTTCTTAGTAGCGGCGAGCGAAAAGAAAATAGTTCAGCACTAAGTCACTTTGTCTATATGTCAAATGTGAGATGCAGTGTATGGAATATCTTAATATCTAGTATGAGAAATTAACGATTTAAGTCCTTCTTAAATGAGGCCATTTACCCATAGAGGGTGCCAGGCCCGTATAACGTTAATGATTACTAGAAAGATATTTCCAAAGAGTCGTGTTGCTTGATAGTGCAGCACTAAGTGGGTGGTAAACTCCATCTAAAACTAAATATAACCATGAGACCGATAGTAAACAAGTACCGTGAGGGAAAGTTGAAAAGAACTCTGAATAGAGAGTTAAATAGTACGTGAAACTGCTTAGAGGTTAAGCCCGATGAACCTGAATATCCATTATGAAAAATTCATCATTAAATAATTAAAAATAATGTGCATTTTTTTCATATAAGGACATTGTAATCTATTAACATAATAAAGTATTTATCAAAAGATCATTGGTGATATTAAGTTTATTTAAATTAATTTGCTTTTTAAGCATATTAACATAGAATAAATACTAATGATTTGATAAAGTGTTGATAGATTTTATTATATATAATGCTAAAATTCATTTTTTGAATTTTACAAAAAATTTAATATCTATGATATTAATATTTATTTGTATGCATTTATATGATTAACAATGCGAAAGATTCAGGATACCTTCGGGACCCGTCTTGAAACACGGACCAAGGAGTCTAACATATGTGCAAGTCATTGAGTTATATTAAACTTAATGGCATAATTAACTTAACTTAAAAATATAATGGGATTAATTTTTAGTCTATTTTCTTAAATAGTCAATTAATTCAATCCCGGGGCGTTCCATATAGTTATGTATAATGATAATTTATTATTATTTATACCTCTAACTGGAGCGTACCTTGAGCATATATGTTGTGACCCGAAAGATGGTGAACTATACTTGATCAGGTTGAAGTCAGGGGAAACCCTGATGGAAGACCGAAACAGTTCTGACGTGCAAATCGATTGTCAGAATTGAGTATAGGGGCGAAAGACCAATCGAACCATCTAGTAGCTGGTTCCCTCCGAAGTTTCCCTCAGGATAGCTGGTGCATTTAAAAATTATATAAAATAATCTTATCTGGTAAAGCGAATGATTAGAGGCCTTAGGGTCGAAACGATTTTAACCTATTCTCAAACTTTAAATGGGTAAGAACCTCACCTTTCTTGATATGAAGGTTGAGGTTATGATATAATGTGCCCAGTGGGCCACTTTTGGTAAGCAGAACTGGCGCTGTGGGATGAACCAAACGTAATGTTACGGTGCCTAAATTAACAACTCATGCAGATACCATGAAAGGCGTTGGTTGCTTAAAACAGCAGGACGGTGGACATGGAAGTCGTAATCCGCTAAGGAGTGTGTAACAACTCACCTGCCGAAGCAACTAGCCCTTAAAATGGATGGCGCTTAAGTTGTATACCTATACATTACCGCTAAAGTAGATGATTTATAAAA
>NW_026530050.1:97500-101290 GCF_028408465.1 Anastrepha ludens
ATATATATATATATATATATATATATATTAATTATTAATATATAAATATAATATAACTTTAATAGGATTTCATTCAAATATGAAATCTCTTATAATCAGACTATATATATAAATGTTATGTTATTATATTATTAATTAAGAAAAGCAAATAAAAATTATATAAAAATATTTATTTAACATACATTTATATATATGAAATATATAAAAATATCATAATATCATCATCTCATATATATTAAATATTTTCAAATTTTGGCTAATCGATGATATCAAAATAATTTACGAAAATAAGACATATCTGTGATGCCATCATTATTGGGGTATATATAATATGATAAAAAAATATATGGAAAATATCATCATATATATAATTTATTAATTTTAATATATATTGGTTAACCGATGATGATATTATTGAAATATATAAAATATAATTGAATTATATGAAATCAAATTGAAATGTATTGAGTTAAATTTTTTCCATACATTTTTCACAATGCGTTGTGTACATGGACAAACAAAAACACTCACGGTGAAGGCATGTGAAATATATGAAAGATAATCAAATCGAATTTATATGAAACTATATTCGATTAAATGTATGAAAGTAAAATTTAACAAAATTTTGCCCATACATTTTTCACAATGCGTTGTGTACATTATCAGAAACACTCACGTGAAGTCAAGTGAGATATATATATGAAAGAAAATCAAATCGAATTTATATGAAACTATATTCGATTAAATGTATGAAAGTAAAATTTAACACAATACATTCATTTGATAAACTGAATAAATATATAATAAAGACATTTGAAATATATGGAAAATATCATCATATATATAATTTATTATTTTAATATATATTTGGTTAAATCGATGATATTATTGAAATATATAAAATGTAATTGAATTATATGAAATCAAACTGAAATGTATTTAATTGAATTTTTCCCATACATTTTACACAATGTGTGGTGTGCATGGCAAAAAACACTCACGGTGAAGGCATGTGAAATATATGAAATATAATCAAATCGAATTTATATGAAACTATATTCGATTAAATGTATGAAATTAAAATTTACCACAATACATTCATATGATAAACTGAGTAAATATATAATAAAGCCATTTGAAATATATTGAATTCTATTAAGTTAGATTTTCACCATACATTTTTCACAATGCGTTGTGTACATTGTCAGAAACACTCACGGTGAAGGCAAGTGAGATATATATGAAAGAAAATCAAATCGAATTTATATGAAACTATATTCGATTAAATGTATGAAAGTAAAATTTACCACAATACATTCATATGATAAACTGAATAAATATATAAGAAAAACATTTGAAATATATTGAATTGTATTAAGTTAAATTTTGCCCATACATTTTTCACAATACGTTGTGTACATTGTCAGAAACACTCACGGTGAAGTCAAGTGAGATATATATGAAAGAAAATCAAATCGAATTTATATGAAACTATATTCGATTAAATGTATGAAAGTAAAATTTAACAAAATTTTGCCCATACATTTTTCACAATGCGTTGTGTACATTGTCAGAAACACTCACGGTGAAGGCAAGTGAGATATATGAAAGAAAATCGAATCGAATTTATATGAAACTAAATTCGATTAAATGTATGAAAGTAAAATTTAACACAATACATTCATATGATAAACTGAATAAATTATAATAAAGACATTTCAAATATATGGAAAATATCATCATATATATAATTTAGTATTTTAATATATATTTAGTTAAGTTGATGGTATTATTGAAATATATAAAATGTAATTGAATTATATGAAATCAAACTGAAATGTATTGAATTGAATTTTTCCCATACATTTTTCACAATGTGTGGTGTGCATGGCAAAAAACACTCACGGTGAAGGCATGTGAATAATATGAAAATATCAACATTTAACTAACCAATGATATTGAAGCATATAAATCGAATCATAACTATATGAAACACGAATTTGAGTTATGTTAAACTGGTGATATTGTGGATTTATTCCTAGTTTTCCATACGTTAGTTTAAATAGAAACAATTTTCGAATATGTATACATATATGAAGAATTTATATTCTATACTAACATATTATGGAATGTAACTATTGATTGTTACCTTGGCATATTGGTGTATTGTGAGATTTCATTCATAGTTTTCCATACGTTAGTTTAAATAGAAACAATTTTCGAATATATATACATATATGAAGAATTTATATTCTATACTAACATATTATGGAATGTAACTATTGATTGTTACCTTGGCATATTGGTGTATTGTGAGATTTCATTCATAGTTTTCCATACGTTAGTTTAAATAGAAACAATTTTCGAATATATATACATATATGAAGAATTTATATTCTATACTAACATATTATGGAATGTAACTATTGATTGTTACCTTGGCATATTGGTGTATTTGTGATTTTATTCATAGTTTTCCATACGTTAGTTTAAATAGAAACAATTTTCGAATATATATACATATATGAAGAATTTATATTCTATACTAACATATTATGGAATGTAACTATTGATTGTTGCCTTGGCATATTGGTGTATTTGTGATTTTATTCATGGTTTTCCATACGTTAGTTTAAATAGAAACAATTTTCGAATATATATACATATATGAAGAATTTATATTCTATACTAACATATTATGGAATGTAACCTTGGCATATTGGTGTCATTGTATTTTATTCTGGTATTCTATAGTTAGTTTAAATAGAAATAAATTTTTGAATTCAAAATTTTATATTCTATACTAGCATTACATAGAAATTATCCTCAACTGTTTGTTTCTTGTATACATACAGGAAATTAAACAGATGAAGAAAAAAAAAAACAAAACAAATAAAAATTATAAGAAAAACTAAATTTTAAACAAAAGAAAAAAGGAGAAATTTTTTCAATCATATATATATTTATGATTAAAAAATAGAATTATGGAATTATTAATTTCAATTCAGAGAGAAAAATTATGTAATATATGAAATTATTACATTAAAAATGCATTTGAAGAAAAAGTAAAATGTTATTAAAAATGATACATTTGAAAATTGGCAAATATTAAGAAGAAATATCGTTCTTATATTTTTATACAAAATATATATAGAGAACGAAAATTCTTTTTCATAAAAAACGGTTTTTGAATTCTGATAAGAAAAGCTAAAGGGGTCGGCGGGAGCGCACATTGAACGAAAGAAAATGAAAGAAAAACACAACAAAGAAGAAGACCAAATAAAATACAAATATTTTATACAAATAAAAGCACATTATTAATAAATAATAATAATAATAATGATGATGATGATGAGATGATACATAAATTGTGTTATTAAAATTATGTTCTATTGTATGTGCGTTTTCCCCTTTACTTTTTATATACACCGTAATTTATGAAATTTTCAAATATGAAAAACAAAGAAAAATATATAAACAAATATATATATTATTCTGGTTGATCCTGCCAGTAGTTATATGCTTGTCTCAAAGATTAAGCCATGCATGTCTAAGTACAAACAAATTAAAAGTGAAACCGCAAAAGGCTCATTATATCAGTTATGGTTCCATAGATCGTTAACAGTTACTTGGATAACTGTGGTAATTCTAGAGCTAATACATGCAATATAAACACGGACCTTATGGAACGTGTGCTTTTATTAGACTAAAACCAAGCGATCATTTGATCGTTAAATTGGTTGAACTCTAGATAACTTGCAGATCGTATGGTCCCGTACCGACGACAGAT
>NW_026530051.1:0-2500 GCF_028408465.1 Anastrepha ludens
AGGTCTTATTTCATTATTCCATGCACAAAATATTCAGGCATTTGGAGCCTGCTTTAAGCACTCTAATTTGTTCAAAGTAATTGTACCGGCCCACAACAACACTCGATGAAGAGCACTGAAGTAGGTTTAAATAGGAGGAATATATAAAAAATACATTGTATTAATTATATATAAGAACTCCACCGGTAATACGCTTACATACATAAGGTAATGTACATACCACAATATATAGTTGTACTACCCGTATGAAGCACAAATTCAACTACGAACGTTTTAACCGCAACAACTTTAATATACGCTATTGGAGCTGGAATTACCGCGGCTGCTGGCACCAGACTTGCCCTCCAATAGGTCCTTGTTAAAGGATTTAAAGTGTACTCATTCCAATTACAGGGCCTCGGATATGAGTCCTGTATTGTTATTTTTCGTCACTACCTCCCCGAACTGGGAGTGGGTAATTTACGCGCCTGCTGCCTTCCTTAGATGTGGTAGCCGTTTCTCAGGCTCCCTCTCCGGAATCGAACCCTGATTCCCCGTTACCCGTTGCAACCATGGTAGTCCTAGATACTACCATCAAAAGTTGATAGGGCAGACATTTGAAAGATCTGTCGTCGGTACGGGACCATACGATCTGCAAGTTATCTAGAGTTCAACCAATTTAACGATCAAATGATCGCTTGGTTTTAGTCTAATAAAAGCACACGTTCCATAAGGTCCGTGTTTATATTGCATGTATTAGCTCTAGAATTACCACAGTTATCCAAGTAACTGTTAACGATCTATGGAACCATAACTGATATAATGAGCCTTTTGCGGTTTCACTTTTAATTTGTTTGTACTTAGACATGCATGGCTTAATCTTTGAGACAAGCATATAACTACTGGCAGGATCAACCAGAATAATATATATATTTGTTTATATATTTTTCTTTGTTTTTCATATTTGAAAATTTCATAAATTACGGTGTATATAAAAAGTAAAGGGGAAAACGCACATACAATAGAACGTAATTTTAATAACACAATTTATGTATCATCTCATCATCATCATCATTATTATTATTATTATTTATTAATAATGTGCTTTTATTTGTATAAAATATTTGTATTTTATTTGGTCTTCTTCTTTGTTGTGTTTTTCTTTCATTTTCTTTCGTTCAATGTGCGCTCCCGCCGACCCCTTTAGCTTTTCTTATCAGAATTCAAAAACCGTTTTTTATGAAAAAGAATTTTCGTTCTCTATATATATTTTGTATAAAAATATAAGAACGATATTTCTTCTTAATATTTGCCAATTTTCAAATGTATCATTTTTAATAACATTTTACTTTTTCTTCAAATGCATTTTTAATGTAATAATTTCATATATTACATAATTTTTCTCTCTGAATTGAAATTAATAATTCCATAATTCTATTTTTTAATCATAAATATATATATGATTGAAAAAATTTCTCCTTTTTTCTTTTGTTTAAAATTTAGTTTTTCTTATAATTTTTATTTGTTTTGTTTTTTTTTTTTCTTCATCTGTTTAATTTCCTGTATGTATACAAGAAACAAACAGTTGAGGATAATTTCTATGTAATGCTAGTATAGAATATAAAATTTTGAATTCAAAAATTTATTTCTATTTAAACTAACTATAGAATACCAGGAATAAAATACAATGACACCAATATGCCAAGGTTACATTCCATAATATGTTAGTATAGAATATAAATTCTTCATATATGTATATATATTCGAAAATTGTTTCTATTTAAACTAACGTATGGAAAACCATGAATAAAATCACAAATACACCAATATGCCAAGGCAACAATCAATAGTTACATTCCATAATATGTTAGTATAGAATATAAATTCTTCATATATGTATATATATTCGAAAATTGTTTCTATTTAAACTAACGTATGGAAAACTATGAATAAAATCACAAATACACCAATATGCCAAGGTAACAATCAATAGTTACATTCCATAATATGTTAGTATAGAATATAAATTCTTCATATATGTATATATATTCGAAAATTGTTTCTATTTAAACTAACGTATGGAAAACTATGAATGAAATCTCACAATACACCAATATGCCAAGGTAACAATCAATAGTTACATTCCATAATATGTTAGTATAGAATATAAATTCTTCATATATGTATATATATTCGAAAATTGTTTCTATTTAAACTAACGTATGGAAAACTATGAATGAAATCTCACAATACACCAATATGCCAAGGTAACAATCAATAGTTACATTCCATAATATGTTAGTATAGAATATAAATTCTTCATATATGTATACATATTCGAAAATTGTTTCTATTTAAACTAACGTATGGAAAACTAGGAATAAATCCACAATATCACCAGTTTAACATAACTCAAATTCGTGTTTCATATAGTTATGATTCGATTTATATGCTTCAATATCATTGGTTAGTTAAATGTTGATATTTTCATATTATTCACATGCCTTCACCGTGAGTGTTT
>NW_026530051.1:7500-10000 GCF_028408465.1 Anastrepha ludens
CTCCAGTTAGAGGTATAAATAATAATAAATTATCATTATACATAACTATATGGAACGCCCCGGGATTGAATTAATTGACTATTTAAGAAAATAGACTAAAAATTAATCCCATTATATTTTTAAGTTAAGTTAATTATGCCATTAAGTTTAATATAACTCAATGACTTGCACATATGTTAGACTCCTTGGTCCGTGTTTCAAGACGGGTCCCGAAGGTATCCTGAATCTTTCGCATTGTTAATCATATAAATGCATACAAATAAATATTAATATCATAGATATTAAATTTTTTGTAAAATTCAAAAAATGAATTTTAGCATTATATATAATAAAATCTATCAACACTTTATCAAATCATTAGTATTTATTCTATGTTAATATGCTTAAAAAGCAAATTAATTTAAATAAACTTAATATCACCAATGATCTTTTGATAAATACTTTTATTATGTTAATAGATTACAATGTCCTTATATGAAAAAAATGCACATTATTTTTAATTATTTAATGATGAATTTTTCATAATGGATATTCAGGTTCATCGGGCTTAACCTCTAAGCAGTTTCACGTACTATTTAACTCTCTATTCAGAGTTCTTTTCAACTTTCCCTCACGGTACTTGTTTACTATCGGTCTCATGGTTATATTTAGTTTTAGATGGAGTTTACCACCCACTTAGTGCTGCACTATCAAGCAACACGACTCTTTGGAAATATCTTTCTAGTAATCATTAACGTTATACGGGCCTGGCACCCTCTATGGGTAAATGGCCTCATTTAAGAAGGACTTAAATCGTTAATTTCTCATACTAGATATTAAGATATTCCATACACTGCATCTCACATTTGACATATAGACAAAGTGACTTAGTGCTGAACTATTTTCTTTTCGCTCGCCGCTACTAAGAAAATCCTTGTTAGTTTCTTTTCCTCCCCTCATTAATATGCTTAAATTCAGGGGGTAATCCCATATGAGTTGAGGTTGTTTTAAAATATTTTTTATCTTCTCACAATTTAATAAATAATTATATCATCTTTTCATCTCTATTTTTCTTTTTTCCTTTTATATAAATATATATTATAAATAATAATTATGTAAAATGAGGCAATTCTAGAATAAAAAAAATTAATTTTTATGCTAGACATTCCTCCTTTAATTACATATATAAATTAATATTTTATATATATATAAATAATATGAAAATTTTTTAAAGAGAATACTTAGATTCAAAATTTTTTTTATTTCATTTTATTTGAGAGGATTTTTTTTTTTTAAGAATATATTAATAAATAAAAAATTCATTATATATCTTTATTTTTTTGCTATTAATATTATGAATTATTTAAAATCCAATAATATACACATTTGCTTAAATTCAATTATTTTTATAAAAGAATAAGCAACTTATTTAGCATAGTCTTACAACCCTCAACCATATGTAGTCCAAGCAGTACTTTAAAATTTAATTTAATGTACATAACAGCATGGACTGCGATATGCGTTCAAAATGTCGATGTTCATGTGTCCTGCAGTTCACACGATGACGCACAGTTTGCTGCGTTCTTCATCGACCCATGAGCCAAGTGATCCACCGCTTAGAGTATTTTTTTATTTATTTTTATTTATAACAAATGTCAATTTTTTTTTGCATATATTAATTGAAAGAGTAAAATTAAATAATAATAATAATAAAATATAAATTGATTTTCTTTCAATAATATATATCAAATATATTTAACTCTAAACATTTTTATTAAGTTGCGAATGTCTTAGTTCAACAATAATACAGTGGTGGTATTTATTATGTTTGATTATTTTGTATTTTTTTAATCATTTTATTTATATATAAATATAATAATAAATATATACCACTTTTGTTATTGTGAACAAATTAACTTATCATTCAATCAAATGAATAATAAGTACAACTTTCTATTTTCATGTTTAAAGGTTTTTAAAAGAAAAAATAAGAAAAAACATTACAAAATGTACCATCATATTATATTTAATATGATATAATTGATGGATAACAAATTGAATGAAAAAGAATAAAAAGAATATGGATTCAAAATAATTATAAATTTTTCTTTTTTTTCTTTTTTTCTTTTGTTTGTTTTTGTTTTTATTTGTTTTGGCATTGTTTGTTTTTCTTACGGATATGGAACACAATAATGATCCTTCCGCAGGTTCACCTACGGAAACCTTGTTACGACTTTTACTTCCTCTAAATAATCAAGTTCGGTCAACTTTTGCGAAACAACCGTGACACACGAGGCGTCACAGTGATCACGTCCGGAGACCTCACTAAATAATTCAATCGGTAGTAGCGACGGGCGGTGTGTACAAAGGGCAGGGACTTAATCAATGCGAGTTAATAACTCGCACTTACTGGGAATTCCAAGTTCATGTGAACAGTTTCAGTTCACAATCCCAAGCATGAAAGTGGTTCAGCGGTTTACCCGGACCTCTCGGTCTAGGAAATACACGTTGATACTTTCAT
>NW_026530051.1:17500-25000 GCF_028408465.1 Anastrepha ludens
CGAATGTACTCGTATGTCACGCGACCTTTGGAACTATTGTCCCAACGGTTTTGCCACCCACGAAGCATACATTCATTCAACAACCTTTTACACTCTAAAAACCCCCTTCCTACATCACCGTCGGATAACCATCCAACACGCAGCGGCATACAAAGCCTCCTTCTCAACCTGAAGGCAACCGCCCGTTGCACGACTAACAGGTCAAGAGGAGGCGCACCTAACAACACCTGCAACGCATCCGTACTCACTGTACGGCATACAGGCAAGCAGGCAAGCAACATAATGCGCTGGCACGCCATCAGATGACGTTTGCCAACCGACTTTAAAGCCCATTCGTACCATATAGCGGCACCATAAGTGGCACAGGCCACAAATAGGCCCCGATATACGGTACGAACCGCGCGTCGGCTAAGACCCCAGTCAAATCTGACAACGCGACGCACTTGCCCAACAATTGCCTGCAGCCGCTCCCTCAACAACACTAAGTGTGGAGTAAAACACATCCTTTCACTCATAGTTACCCCCAGGTATTTGACTTGTGTCACATACCTAATCCCTACCCCATTCAAACGGACAATCGGTGGACGACTCGGGGACAATCTGCCCTTAAGCAGCATTGTCACCGTTTTGTCCATCGATATATCCACTCCCACATCTACCCCCCAATTGTGGGTCAATGTAAGGAGCTGCCCCCCCACTCGCTCCAGTTCCTCACGCGAACGACCCTCAACCAAAATGAGAAGGTCGTCCGCATATGCACAGTGTTTACAAAGTGGCTCTAACTGCCGAAGCAGGGAGTCCATCATGAGGTTCCAAATGAAGGGACCACAGATGGATCCCTGCGGACAGCCTCGAGCCACCCCAATCTCCACACTCCCGCCCACTCCTACAATAGATGCTTTTCTGTCCGAAAAATAACTCCGCCATAGAGTAATTTCCGGACAGCCAAGCTCCTCTAGCCGTTGTAACACACGATCCCAGCTCAAGTAATCAAATGCCCCCTTAAAGTCAATAAATATGCCAAGGACATATTTACTGGCGTTTTCCCTAACTACACTCTGAACATACATCCACGCATCTTCTACACTACGTCCTTTCCTAAAACCATACTGCCTATCCGACCTAACACCCCGAGTTAGCTCCTGAAGCCGCTCAACCATAACCCTTTCCAGCACTTTTCCAAGTACTGGAAGGAGGCTGATACCACGATAAGATCGAGGATCGCTCCTGATCTTATCGGGCGACTTCAAGAGTACAACGACCCTAGCAACTTTCCACTCGCGTGGAAAATATCCCTCCCATATGCATTTATCATAAATGGCCACCAAATATTCCGGAATGAACTTCCACAAGCATTTGCACATCTCTCCGTTCAAACCATCGAAACCTGGAGACCTTTTAGACCTGACCAGGCCAAATGCATAATCCAACTCCCCAACGTCTAGTGGAGGGACAGGCACCTCTTGTGCAGGAGGAACTTGAACCTCAGCCCTGGGAAAGAACTCGCCTAACAAAACATTGGCGCACTCTCTCCACGTCGATAATACAGTATCACCTACGCGAAGAGAGCTAGCCATCTCATTTCGACGACCCCGACAGATCCTAAAGACCTGTCCCCAAGGGTCGTCCCTATTTTCCCCCACAAATCTCCTCCACTCTTCCTCCTTGACTCTCACAAGCATCTTCTTATACTCTTTCATCCCTACACTAAATTGATACTTGAGCTGAGACAGATTCTCCGAATTGGTCCGCCTGCCGCGTTGAAACAACCGCCTCAAGCGCCGGACAGACCTCCTCTTTGAGTTCAACTCGCTAGTCCACCATTTCACACCTTTCATTCTCACAGCCCTAGCTTTCCTAAACACTGAGTCATTCACTCCCCAGACACATTCAGATAGACGAGCAATTTGCTCGTCAACCCCCAATTCCTCAAACTCACTAAGCGGTATATCCAATACCGCTTCCCTAACAGTATGTCCATATCGGTTCCAGTCAGTACACGAGGTACGCCATCGCCTCAATGGACTCCCCCCTTCTAGCTGCGGGGTACGGGGAGTAACCATAATTTGTATTAAATTATGGTCACTAATTCCCCAACCCCCCCTAACACTCCATTTACACTCGAACCTACTCGCTGCTGCGTCATTCATGAGCGTCACGTCAATGTCACTCACACCTCTAGGCCCCTCAAACGTATACCATACGCTTGGTTCGTTTGCTACGAGGAGGTTATTCGCCACAAGCCATTCGCTCATAACCTCACCCCGATCGTGGCTCCGATATCCAGCACTATGCCTGGATACCTTGCTGAACCACATCGGGGAGGTAGCATTCGCATCAAGACACACGATGGCAGGAATGCTACTCTCATGTAGTAGCACCGCATCAATGTATCTTAAGTAGGGCTCTAGAGGCTCGTCAAACTTGCAGTACAAGCTGACGACATTCATTCTGCCGAATTCCCCCTCGACACACACACATACTCCCCACTGTGATGAGTCAACTACTACACAAGAGTAGCTTGGCTCACACACAGCTACTGCGGCATTGACTCCAAGGTCCGTAAAGACCCTGAAGCCCCCAGGAAGACCTCTCACCACCCCATTGGTGGAGTATGGTTCCTGGAGCAAGGCAATGCCGCAGCCCCCCTCCGACATACACGCCCCCAATTCACACATCACGGCATAAGACCCCTGACAGTTCAGTTGATATAGTTCAACCATCAATGTCTAGCGTTCGCACGGGCAACAATGGCACAGTACACCGGGCAGACAGTGGACATCATCAAATGTCCGGCTGGCTTGCCCTTAAATGCACAGTTGCGACAATGCGGGGCATTGCCGCAACCTGCACTCCTGTGCCCTTCCTGCCCGCACCTCCGGCAGACATCCTTCTTGGCTCTGCATTCTGCCACCCTGTGATCGAAACCCATGCATCGGAAGCAGCCGGGCGTCAGTTGGTCCGGCCGTACCCGGAAGGAAAACCACTTAACGTAGCAACGACCTGCTTCCAGGAGGGCGGACATTAGCATGTCCGTTCCCTCAAGGACAACATTCGTCACCCCATCGGGGCTGACCTTCCAAGGACGGCTGATCATCCTCACGTCCTTCTCAAGGCACCCAGGGCTGAACTCCTTGAGGTTCAAACGGAACAACTCTCCCATGAACTCGTCAGGGGAGATCTCCGTGTGGACCCCTTGGACCACAACCCTAGGCCCCAGCTTCCGACGTATGCTCACATCGAGCCCCACCTCGGAAAACTTGGCATTTTTCGCCAAGTTATCCCTCTCAGCAACTGATGGGGTGCGAATAATCGCACCTCCATCCTTCAACGGGCGCACCTCGTGCACCCTTACCCCCATGGAAGGCCCTACCTCCTTTACCACTTTTTTAATCACCTCTTTGGACGTAGTGGGGGTTTTACCCCTCACTACGACCGACCAGGTCTCAACTGGCTTGGGCACCGGCAACGCAGGCAACACAGGCGCAGGCGCCTGAGGTGCCGGCATCATCGCTGTACCAGCCAGCGCAGCTCCAGCCGTCCTCCGAGGTGCTTCCTCCCTATTTACCTTTGTGGCTTCCAACCGCCCACGAAGATGGGCGATCTCCGCCACCATCTCCACAAAAAGCTCCTCAAACTCCAAGGAGTATCCAAGGAGGTCTTTTGCCACACTTTTCGGGACGCCGTCCATGTCTATGACGGCACCACTAAAGGCCGTCACAATGGACTTGAAGCGCCCCATAAACTTCCGCCCAACTTTCTTTTGTTCGGCACCCCCACCGAACGTACCCGAATCCTCCAGGGAAGCACCCAATTCCCCGCGGATTTTCTCCAACCGCTTCCCTGCTGGACCTAATTTCTCCCCCGTCTTCCGCCCCTTGCTCCCACTCCCAATCTTTCCACTTTCGGAAGCGCCCTCGCTTCCACTCGCCCCCGACTTACTCGATACCTTCAAAATCGACTTACCCACCGGGACCGCTGCACCTCCAGCGGTCTTCTTCTTAGTACGGGGAGGAGACCGCAAAATCACCTCCTCCTCTCCGGACGTCGTCTCATCCATTGCCGACGATGGCACCGCCGAACCGCTTGGAAGAGGGGTGTTCGCCCTCTTCCTCAAGCCTTCTAATTTGGGCATAGCCCAAAGCTCCACCACTAAGGTTGCCGAATTCGCCGGTAAAAGGCCTCCCGAGCAACAACAAAAATAGGGTCCCTTTTGGGCGACGGCAAATACTGTACGGCAGGAATGAACCCCGCACAGGCACGCACACAGCGGCTGCACCTATCGGCGAGCCAAAGCAAAGCGCGAGGGCGTAGCCCACAGCGCCAACCAAAGGTCTGGCAAAGGCCACCACCAATGCCTTGCCGGACGGAACACTGTTCCCCGAACAAGGACGGGTCGACCAAGGTGGAGCTAACGCCGAGCTCGACCGCAGGCAAAACGCAGCACGCTCTGTTTGCAGCACCTGCACAAGGTATTCAACCTTAGCGCAGTACTCAACCCACGCACAAAAGGGGACGCCCTTTTTACCGTTGCCAAATATGGCAATATAACAGCACGACAAACCTAGTGTACGCCCGCACTGTACACCCACGCCGAAATGTAACGGCACGCGCACACGAAAAAGACGCCAAAAATTAGCGGCACACAAATGTTGTAAACAACTTGGTATAGCGGCACTCGCTTGAGCGTCCCACAATATACCAACAAGGTACACTTGTACACAATGTACAGCCACGCGAACAGTGGCGTCACTAGCACAACCGTACTCACTCACGCTATATATAGCAGCACTCACACGCACGCACTATGTGTCAATAGTACGGAGTATAGTGGCACTCACAGGAATGTCCAACAACACTACCGTACGGCACTTGCAATCAGTCGTAAACACTGTACCGCTATGGTACAGCTACGACAAAGTAGCGTCACTCGCACAACGGCACTCACTAGTGCAATTAATCGTAAACACTGTACCGCTATGGTACAGCCACGACAAAACTTAGCGTCACTCGCACAACTGTATACAACCGGTTATCACACGCGGATAAAGCACACAGGCACACAGCGAAGTCACAAAAATAGCGCACAGTACACGGCACGTCCGTTCGCCTCAGCAGTCACACTGAGAAATGAGTAGATAGGGACAGTAGGAATCTCGTTAATCCATTCATGCGCGTCACTAATTAGATGACGAGGCATTTGGCTACCTTAAGAGAGTCATAGTTACTCCCGCCGTTTACCCGCGCTTACTTGAATTTCTTCACTTTGACATTCAGAGCACTGGGCAGAAATCACATTGTGTCAACACCCGTTAGGGCCATCACAATGCTTTGTTTTAATTAGACAGTCGGATTCCCCAAGTCCGTGCCAGTTCTGAATTGATTGTTAATTGATAATCGTTATAATTTAAAAAGAATATATATCGAATGATATAATTCCTTAAAAATTTTAGCAAGAAAGTTCCACAATTGGCTACGTAACTACTATCCGGGGAACAAGAATCGTAATTCTCTATTTACCCAGAACGAGTACATAAACCATGGTATTGCTTCCCAATCAAGCCCGACTATCTCAATCTTCAGAGCCAATCCTTATCCCGAAGTTACGGATCTAATTTGCCGACTTCCCTTACCTACATTATTCTATCGACTAGAGACTCTTCACCTTGGAGACCAGCTGCGGATATTGGTACGGCCTGTTGAGAAGTTTGCGTGACCCCACCATAAATTTTCAAGGTCCGAGGAGAAAATATCGACACAACAGTAAATGTCATGCTCTTCTAGTCCATCTACCATATCTCTCTTCGAAAGACTTCCATGGTAGTACGACTATAAAACAGAAAAGAAAACTCTTCCGATATCTCTCGACGGCTTCTTTATGGTCGTTCCTGTTGCCAGGATGAGCACAAGGCCCATTTTTAATAACAAACGGATACTCAACAGGTTACGGAATTGGAACCGTATTCCCTTTCGTTCAAAATAATTCAAGTATTTAATTATTTTTTAATATATATATATAAATTTTATTAATATTTTTTTTTATTAAAAACTTGAAAATTTTCGGCTTTCGCCTTGAACTTAGGACCGACTAACTCGTGATCAACCACTGTTCACACGAAACCCTTCTCCACTTCAGTCCTCCAAGGTCTCATTCGATTATTTGCTACTACCACCAAGATCTGTACCAATAGCGGCTCCATGCAGGCTTACGCCAAACACTTCTAAGCACACTATTGTACCCTCCTACTCACTAAAGTTTCAAAATTTATAAATCAATCGAAATTGTTTTATAAATCATCTACTTTAGCGGTAATGTATAGGTATACAACTTAAGCGCCATCCATTTTAAGGGCTAGTTGCTTCGGCAGGTGAGTTGTTACACACTCCTTAGCGGATTACGACTTCCATGTCCACCGTCCTGCTGTTTTAAGCAACCAACGCCTTTCATGGTATCTGCATGAGTTGTTAATTTAGGCACCGTAACATTACGTTTGGTTCATCCCACAGCGCCAGTTCTGCTTACCAAAAGTGGCCCACTGGGCACATTATATCATAACCTCAACCTTCATATCAAGAAAGGTGAGGTTCTTACCCATTTAAAGTTTGAGAATAGGTTAAAATCGTTTCGACCCTAAGGCCTCTAATCATTCGCTTTACCAGATAAGATTATTTTATATAATTTTTAAATGCACCAGCTATCCTGAGGGAAACTTCGGAGGGAACCAGCTACTAGATGGTTCGATTGGTCTTTCGCCCCTATACTCAATTCTGACAATCGATTTGCACGTCAGAACTGTTTCGGTCTTCCATCAGGGTTTCCCCTGACTTCAACCTGATCAAGTATAGTTCACCATCTTTCGGGTCACAGCATATATGCTCAAGGTACGCTCCAGTTAGAGGTATAAATAATAATAAATTATCATTATACATAACTATATGGAACGCCCCGGGATTGAATTAATTGACTATTTAAGAAAATAGACTAAAAATTAATCCCATTATATTTTTAAGTTAAGTTAATTATGCCATTAAGTTTAATATAACTCAATGACTTGCACATATGTTAGACTCCTTGGTCCGTGTTTCAAGACGGGTCCCGAAGGTATCCTGAATCTTTCGCATTGTTAATCATATAAATGCATACAAATAAATATTAATATCATAGATATTAAATTTTTTGTAAAATTCAAAAAATGAATTTTAGCATTATATATAATAAAATCTATCAACACTTTATCAAATCATTAGTATTTATTCTATGTTAATATGCTTAAAAAGCAAATTAATTTAAATAAACTTAATATCACCAATGATCTTTTGATAAATACTTTTATTATGTTAATAGATTACAATGTCCTTATATGAAAAAAATGCACATTATTTTTAATTATTTAATGATGAATTTTTCATAATGGATATTCAGGTTCATCGGGCTTAACCTCTAAGCAGTTTCACGTACTATTTAACTCTCTATTCAGAGTTCTTTTCAACTTTCCCTCA
>NW_026530051.1:35000-37500 GCF_028408465.1 Anastrepha ludens
ACCCTCCTACTCACTAAAGTTTCAAAATTTATAAATCAATCGAAATTGTTTTATAAATCATCTACTTTAGCGGTAATGTATAGGTATACAACTTAAGCGCCATCCATTTTAAGGGCTAGTTGCTTCGGCAGGTGAGTTGTTACACACTCCTTAGCGGATTACGACTTCCATGTCCACCGTCCTGCTGTTTTAAGCAACCAACGCCTTTCATGGTATCTGCATGAGTTGTTAATTTAGGCACCGTAACATTACGTTTGGTTCATCCCACAGCGCCAGTTCTGCTTACCAAAAGTGGCCCACTGGGCACATTATATCATAACCTCAACCTTCATATCAAGAAAGGTGAGGTTCTTACCCATTTAAAGTTTGAGAATAGGTTAAAATCGTTTCGACCCTAAGGCCTCTAATCATTCGCTTTACCAGATAAGATTATTTTATATAATTTTTAAATGCACCAGCTATCCTGAGGGAAACTTCGGAGGGAACCAGCTACTAGATGGTTCGATTGGTCTTTCGCCCCTATACTCAATTCTGACAATCGATTTGCACGTCAGAACTGTTTCGGTCTTCCATCAGGGTTTCCCCTGACTTCAACCTGATCAAGTATAGTTCACCATCTTTCGGGTCACAGCATATATGCTCAAGGTACGCTCCAGTTAGAGGTATAAATAATAATAAATTATCATTATACATAACTATATGGAACGCCCCGGGATTGAATTAATTGACTATTTAAGAAAATAGACTAAAAATTAATCCCATTATATTTTTAAGTTAAGTTAATTATGCCATTAAGTTTAATATAACTCAATGACTTGCACATATGTTAGACTCCTTGGTCCGTGTTTCAAGACGGGTCCCGAAGGTATCCTGAATCTTTCGCATTGTTAATCATATAAATGCATACAAATAAATATTAATATCATAGATATTAAATTTTTTGTAAAATTCAAAAAATGAATTTTAGCATTATATATAATAAAATCTATCAACACTTTATCAAATCATTAGTATTTATTCTATGTTAATATGCTTAAAAAGCAAATTAATTTAAATAAACTTAATATCACCAATGATCTTTTGATAAATACTTTTATTATGTTAATAGATTACAATGTCCTTATATGAAAAAAATGCACATTATTTTTAATTATTTAATGATGAATTTTTCATAATGGATATTCAGGTTCATCGGGCTTAACCTCTAAGCAGTTTCACGTACTATTTAACTCTCTATTCAGAGTTCTTTTCAACTTTCCCTCACGGTACTTGTTTACTATCGGTCTCATGGTTATATTTAGTTTTAGATGGAGTTTACCACCCACTTAGTGCTGCACTATCAAGCAACACGACTCTTTGGAAATATCTTTCTAGTAATCATTAACGTTATACGGGCCTGGCACCCTCTATGGGTAAATGGCCTCATTTAAGAAGGACTTAAATCGTTAATTTCTCATACTAGATATTAAGATATTCCATACACTGCATCTCACATTTGACATATAGACAAAGTGACTTAGTGCTGAACTATTTTCTTTTCGCTCGCCGCTACTAAGAAAATCCTTGTTAGTTTCTTTTCCTCCCCTCATTAATATGCTTAAATTCAGGGGGTAATCCCATATGAGTTGAGGTTGTTTTAAAATATTTTTTATCTTCTCACAATTTAATAAATAATTATATCATCTTTTCATCTCTATTTTTCTTTTTTCCTTTTATATAAATATATATTATAAATAATAATTATGTAAAATGAGGCAATTCTAGAATAAAAAAAATTAATTTTTATGCTAGACATTCCTCCTTTAATTACATATATAAATTAATATTTTATATATATATAAATAATATGAAAATTTTTTAAAGAGAATACTTAGATTCAAAATTTTTTTTATTTCATTTTATTTGAGAGGATTTTTTTTTTTTAAGAATATATTAATAAATAAAAAATTCATTATATATCTTTATTTTTTTGCTATTAATATTATGAATTATTTAAAATCCAATAATATACACATTTGCTTAAATTCAATTATTTTTATAAAAGAATAAGCAACTTATTTAGCATAGTCTTACAACCCTCAACCATATGTAGTCCAAGCAGTACTTTAAAATTTAATTTAATGTACATAACAGCATGGACTGCGATATGCGTTCAAAATGTCGATGTTCATGTGTCCTGCAGTTCACACGATGACGCACAGTTTGCTGCGTTCTTCATCGACCCATGAGCCAAGTGATCCACCGCTTAGAGTATTTTTTTATTTATTTTTATTTATAACAAATGTCAATTTTTTTTTGCATATATTAATTGAAAGAGTAAAATTAAATAATAATAATAATAAAATATAAATTGATTTTCTTTCAATAATATATATCAAATATATTTAACTCTAAACATTTTTATTAAGTTGCGAATGTCTTAGTTCAACAATAATACAGTGGTGGTATTTATTATGTTTGATTATTTTGTATTTTTTTAATCATTTTATTTATATATAAA
>NW_026530051.1:40000-42500 GCF_028408465.1 Anastrepha ludens
TGTATAAAATATTTGTATTTTATTTGGTCTTCTTCTTTGTTGTGTTTTTCTTTCATTTTCTTTCGTTCAATGTGCGCTCCCGCCGACCCCTTTAGCTTTTCTTATCAGAATTCAAAAACCGTTTTTTATGAAAAAGAATTTTCGTTCTCTATATATATTTTGTATAAAAATATAAGAACGATATTTCTTCTTAATATTTGCCAATTTTCAAATGTATCATTTTTAATAACATTTTACTTTTTCTTCAAATGCATTTTTAATGTAATAATTTCATATATTACATAATTTTTCTCTCTGAATTGAAATTAATAATTCCATAATTCTATTTTTTAATCATAAATATATATATGATTGAAAAAATTTCTCCTTTTTTCTTTTGTTTAAAATTTAGTTTTTCTTATAATTTTTATTTGTTTTGTTTTTTTTTTTTCTTCATCTGTTTAATTTCCTGTATGTATACAAGAAACAAACAGTTGAGGATAATTTCTATGTAATGCTAGTATAGAATATAAAATTTTGAATTCAAAAATTTATTTCTATTTAAACTAACTATAGAATACCAGGAATAAAATACAATGACACCAATATGCCAAGGTTACATTCCATAATATGTTAGTATAGAATATAAATTCTTCATATATGTATATATATTCGAAAATTGTTTCTATTTAAACTAACGTATGGAAAACCATGAATAAAATCACAAATACACCAATATGCCAAGGCAACAATCAATAGTTACATTCCATAATATGTTAGTATAGAATATAAATTCTTCATATATGTATATATATTCGAAAATTGTTTCTATTTAAACTAACGTATGGAAAACTATGAATAAAATCACAAATACACCAATATGCCAAGGTAACAATCAATAGTTACATTCCATAATATGTTAGTATAGAATATAAATTCTTCATATATGTATATATATTCGAAAATTGTTTCTATTTAAACTAACGTATGGAAAACTATGAATGAAATCTCACAATACACCAATATGCCAAGGTAACAATCAATAGTTACATTCCATAATATGTTAGTATAGAATATAAATTCTTCATATATGTATATATATTCGAAAATTGTTTCTATTTAAACTAACGTATGGAAAACTATGAATGAAATCTCACAATACACCAATATGCCAAGGTAACAATCAATAGTTACATTCCATAATATGTTAGTATAGAATATAAATTCTTCATATATGTATACATATTCGAAAATTGTTTCTATTTAAACTAACGTATGGAAAACTAGGAATAAATCCACAATATCACCAGTTTAACATAACTCAAATTCGTGTTTCATATAGTTATGATTCGATTTATATGCTTCAATATCATTGGTTAGTTAAATGTTGATATTTTCATATTATTCACATGCCTTCACCGTGAGTGTTTTTTGCCATGCACACCACACATTGTGAAAAATGTATGGGAAAAATTCAATTCAATACATTTCAGTTTGATTTCATATAATTCAATTACATTTTATATATTTCAATAATACCATCAACTTAACTAAATATATATTAAAATACTAAATTATATATATGATGATATTTTCCATATATTTGAAATGTCTTTATTATAATTTATTCAGTTTATCATATGAATGTATTGTGTTAAATTTTACTTTCATACATTTAATCGAATTTAGTTTCATATAAATTCGATTCGATTTTCTTTCATATATCTCACTTGCCTTCACCGTGAGTGTTTCTGACAATGTACACAACGCATTGTGAAAAATGTATGGGCAAAATTTTGTTAAATTTTACTTTCATACATTTAATCGAATATAGTTTCATATAAATTCGATTTGATTTTCTTTCATATATATCTCACTTGACTTCACCGTGAGTGTTTCTGACAATGTACACAACGTATTGTGAAAAATGTATGGGCAAAATTTAACTTAATACAATTCAATATATTTCAAATGTTTTTCTTATATATTTATTCAGTTTATCATATGAATGTATTGTGGTAAATTTTACTTTCATACATTTAATCGAATATAGTTTCATATAAATTCGATTTGATTTTCTTTCATATATATCTCACTTGCCTTCACCGTGAGTGTTTCTGACAATGTACACAACGCATTGTGAAAAATGTATGGTGAAAATCTAACTTAATAGAATTCAATATATTTCAAATGGCTTTATTATATATTTACTCAGTTTATCATATGAATGTATTGTGGTAAATTTTAATTTCATACATTTAATCGAATATAGTTTCATATAAATTCGATTTGATTATATTTCATATATTTCACATGCCTTCACCGTGAGTGTTTTTTGCCATGCACACCACACATTGTGTAAAATGTATGGGAAAAATTCAATTAAATACATTTCAGTTTGATTTCATATAATTCAATTACATTTTATATATTTCAATAATATCATCGATTTAACCAAATATATATTAAAATAATAAATTATATATATGATGATATTTTCCATATATTTCAAATGTCTTTA
>NW_026530051.1:47500-55000 GCF_028408465.1 Anastrepha ludens
TCGCCTCAATGGACTCCCCCCCTCTAACTGCGGGGTACGGGGAGTAACCATAATTTGTATTAAATTATGGTCACTAATTCCCCAACCCCCCCTAACGCTCCATTTACACTCGAACCTACTCGCTGCTGCCTCATTCATGAGCGTCACGTCAATGTCACTCACACCTCTAGGACCCTCAAACGTATACCACTCGCTTGGTTCGTTTGCAACGAGGAGGCTATTCGCCACAAGCCATTCGCTCATAGCCTCACCCCGATCGTGGCTCTGATATCCAGAAGTATGCCTGGATACCTTGCTGAACCACATCGGGGAAGTAGCATTCGCATCCAGACACACGATGGCAGGAATGCTACTCTCACGTAGTAGCACCGCATCTATGTACCTTAAATAGGGCTCCAGAGGCTCATCAAACTTGCAATACAAGCTGACGACATTCATTCTGCCGAATTCCCCCTCGACACACACACATACTCCCCACTGTGATGAGTCAACTACTACACAAGAGTAGCTTGGCTCACACACAGCTACTGCGGCATTGACTCCAAGGTCCGTAAAGACCCTGAAGCCCCCAGGAAGACCTCTCACCACCCCATTGGTGGAGTATGGTTCCTGGAGCAAAGCAATGCCGCAGCCCCCCTCCAACATACACGCCCCCAATTCACACATCACGGCATAAGCCCCCTGACAGTTCAGTTGATATAGCTTAACCATTAATGTCTAACGAGCGCACGGGCAACAATCGCACAGTACACCGGGCAGACAGTGGACATCATCAAATGCCCGGCTGGCTTGCCCTTAAACGCACAGTTGCGACAATGCGGGGCATTGCCACAACCCGCACTCCTGTGTCCTTCTTGCCCGCACCTTCGGCAGACATCCTTCTTGGCCCTGCATTCTGCCACCCTGTGATCGAATCCCATACATCGGAAGCAGCCGGGCGTCAGTTGGTCCGGCCGTACCCGGAAGGAAAACCACTTAACGTAGCAACGACCTGCTTCCAGGAGGGCGGACATTAGCATGTCCGTGCCCTCAAGGACAACATTCGTCACCCCATCAGGGCTGACCTTCCAAGGACGGCTGACCATCCTTACGTCCTTCTCAAGGCACCCAGGGCTGAACTCCTTGAGGTTCAAACGGAACAACTCTCCCATGAATTCATCAGGGGAGATCTCCGTGTGAACCCCCTGGACCACAACCCTAGGTCCCAGCTTCCGACGTATGCTCACATCGAGCCCCACCTCGGAAAACTTGGCATTTCTCACCAAGTTATCCCTCTCAGCAACTGATGGGGTGCGAATAATCGCACCTCCATCCTTCAACGGGCGCACCTCGTGCACCCTTACCCCCATGGAAGGCCCTACCTCCTTTACCACTTTTTTGATCACCTCTTTGGACGTAGTGGGGGTCTTACCCCTCACTACGACCGACCAGGTCTCAACTGGCTTGGGCACCGGCAACGCCGGCAACACAGGCGCAGGCGCCTGAGGTGCCGGCATCATCGCTGCACCAGCCAGCGCAGCTCCAGCCGTCCTCTGAGGTGCTCCCTCCCTAGTTATCTTCGTGGCTTCTAACCGCCCACGAAGATGGGCTATTTCCGTCACCATTTCCACAAACAGTTCCTCGAACTCCAAGGAGTATCCCAGGAGGTCTTTTGCCACACTTTTCGGGACGTCGTCCATATCTATGACGGCTCCACTAAAGGCCGTCACAATGGACTTGAAGCGCCCCATAAATTCGCCCCCAATTTTTATTCCCGAATTTTCCAGGGAAGCACCGAAATTCCTGCGGATTTTCTCCATGCGCTTCCCGGCTGGACCTAATTTATCCCCTGATTTACGCACCTTTTTCACCCCCCCCTTTTTCTCCCCCTCGGAAGCGCCCTCGCTTCCGCTTACCCCCGACTTACCTTCAGGTAACTTAGGGGCTACCTTCCCCTCGTCACTCGCCTTTACTACCGGAACTGCTGCACCTCCAGCGGTCTTCTTCCTAATACGGGGAGGGGACCGCAAAATAACCTCCTCCTCCCCCGACGTTGTCTCGTCCATCGCCGACGACGGTACAACAGAACCGATGGGAAGAGGGGTATTCGCCCTCTTCCGCATATCGCTTAATTTGGGCATCGCCCAATGCCCCACCAACTAGCTTGACGAATCCGCCGTATATCGCTCCCAAGCAACAACAAAAACAGGTCACTCTTGGGCGACAGTAAGGTACTGCAAGACAGGGATGAGTCCCGCACAGGCACGCACACAGCAACCACACCTAACGGCAAGCCAAAGCAACCGCGAGGACGTAGCCCACACCACCAGCCAAAGGTCTGGCAAAGGCCACCACCAATGCCCTGCCGGACAGAACACCGTTCCCCGCACAGGGACGGGTCGACCAATATGAAGCTAACGCCGGGCTCGACCGTAGGCCAAACGCAGCACGCTGTGAACACGGCACCTGCACAAGGTATTCAACCTTGGCGCAGCACTGTACCCACGCACAAAAATAACACCCCTTTTATCACTGCCGAAGATAGCAATATAACAGCACGCCAAACTATCGACGCACTCCCTATATCCACGCCGAAAATTAACGGCACTCACAAAACCACTAATAGTTCACAGCTATGTACAGCCACGCGCACAATTGGCGTCACTCGAATAACGGGCACACTTCCCGTATTCGCACAATGGCACTCACTAACACAGTTGCCCTTAACAGCGTACAGCTACTGTACAGCCACGCTAATCGTAGCGTCACCAAAATTCCGGTGAAACACACAACGGCACTCACTTTACACAATTCTCGGAATCACTATGCAGCTCATGTACAGCTACACTATAGCGTCACTCGATTCGCGGTAATACTCACGGATATAGCACAAAACGAAAATGACAAAAATTTATGCGCTCGCGACACGACACGTCTTCACTGCTCAACAATCACAATGAGAATGAGTAGATAGGGACAGTAGGAATCTCGTTAATCCATTCATGCGCGTCACTAATTAGATGACGAGGCATTTGGCTACCTTAAGAGAGTCATAGTTACTCCCGCCGTTTACCCGCGCTTACTTGAATTTCTTCACTTTGACATTCAGAGCACTGGGCAGAAATCACATTGTGTCAACACCCGTTAGGGCCATCACAATGCTTTGTTTTAATTAGACAGTCGGATTCCCCAAGTCCGTGCCAGTTCTGAATTGATTGTTAATTGATAATCGTTATAATTTAAAAAGAATATATATCGAATGATATAATTCCTTAAAAATTTTAGCAAGAAAGTTCCACAATTGGCTACGTAACTACTATCCGGGGAACAAGAATCGTAATTCTCTATTTACCCAGAACGAGTACATAAACCATGGTATTGCTTCCCAATCAAGCCCGACTATCTCAATCTTCAGAGCCAATCCTTATCCCGAAGTTACGGATCTAATTTGCCGACTTCCCTTACCTACATTATTCTATCGACTAGAGACTCTTCACCTTGGAGACCAGCTGCGGATATTGGTACGGCCTGTTGAGAAGTTTGCGTGACCCCACCATAAATTTTCAAGGTCCGAGGAGAAAATATCGACACAACAGTAAATGTCATGCTCTTCTAGTCCATCTACCATATCTCTCTTCGAAAGACTTCCATGGTAGTACGACTATAAAACAGAAAAGAAAACTCTTCCGATATCTCTCGACGGCTTCTTTATGGTCGTTCCTGTTGCCAGGATGAGCACAAGGCCCATTTTTAATAACAAACGGATACTCAACAGGTTACGGAATTGGAACCGTATTCCCTTTCGTTCAAAATAATTCAAGTATTTAATTATTTTTTAATATATATATATAAATTTTATTAATATTTTTTTTTATTAAAAACTTGAAAATTTTCGGCTTTCGCCTTGAACTTAGGACCGACTAACTCGTGATCAACCACTGTTCACACGAAACCCTTCTCCACTTCAGTCCTCCAAGGTCTCATTCGATTATTTGCTACTACCACCAAGATCTGTACCAATAGCGGCTCCATGCAGGCTTACGCCAAACACTTCTAAGCACACTATTGTACCCTCCTACTCACTAAAGTTTCAAAATTTATAAATCAATCGAAATTGTTTTATAAATCATCTACTTTAGCGGTAATGTATAGGTATACAACTTAAGCGCCATCCATTTTAAGGGCTAGTTGCTTCGGCAGGTGAGTTGTTACACACTCCTTAGCGGATTACGACTTCCATGTCCACCGTCCTGCTGTTTTAAGCAACCAACGCCTTTCATGGTATCTGCATGAGTTGTTAATTTAGGCACCGTAACATTACGTTTGGTTCATCCCACAGCGCCAGTTCTGCTTACCAAAAGTGGCCCACTGGGCACATTATATCATAACCTCAACCTTCATATCAAGAAAGGTGAGGTTCTTACCCATTTAAAGTTTGAGAATAGGTTAAAATCGTTTCGACCCTAAGGCCTCTAATCATTCGCTTTACCAGATAAGATTATTTTATATAATTTTTAAATGCACCAGCTATCCTGAGGGAAACTTCGGAGGGAACCAGCTACTAGATGGTTCGATTGGTCTTTCGCCCCTATACTCAATTCTGACAATCGATTTGCACGTCAGAACTGTTTCGGTCTTCCATCAGGGTTTCCCCTGACTTCAACCTGATCAAGTATAGTTCACCATCTTTCGGGTCACAGCATATATGCTCAAGGTACGCTCCAGTTAGAGGTATAAATAATAATAAATTATCATTATACATAACTATATGGAACGCCCCGGGATTGAATTAATTGACTATTTAAGAAAATAGACTAAAAATTAATCCCATTATATTTTTAAGTTAAGTTAATTATGCCATTAAGTTTAATATAACTCAATGACTTGCACATATGTTAGACTCCTTGGTCCGTGTTTCAAGACGGGTCCCGAAGGTATCCTGAATCTTTCGCATTGTTAATCATATAAATGCATACAAATAAATATTAATATCATAGATATTAAATTTTTTGTAAAATTCAAAAAATGAATTTTAGCATTATATATAATAAAATCTATCAACACTTTATCAAATCATTAGTATTTATTCTATGTTAATATGCTTAAAAAGCAAATTAATTTAAATAAACTTAATATCACCAATGATCTTTTGATAAATACTTTTATTATGTTAATAGATTACAATGTCCTTATATGAAAAAAATGCACATTATTTTTAATTATTTAATGATGAATTTTTCATAATGGATATTCAGGTTCATCGGGCTTAACCTCTAAGCAGTTTCACGTACTATTTAACTCTCTATTCAGAGTTCTTTTCAACTTTCCCTCACGGTACTTGTTTACTATCGGTCTCATGGTTATATTTAGTTTTAGATGGAGTTTACCACCCACTTAGTGCTGCACTATCAAGCAACACGACTCTTTGGAAATATCTTTCTAGTAATCATTAACGTTATACGGGCCTGGCACCCTCTATGGGTAAATGGCCTCATTTAAGAAGGACTTAAATCGTTAATTTCTCATACTAGATATTAAGATATTCCATACACTGCATCTCACATTTGACATATAGACAAAGTGACTTAGTGCTGAACTATTTTCTTTTCGCTCGCCGCTACTAAGAAAATCCTTGTTAGTTTCTTTTCCTCCCCTCATTAATATGCTTAAATTCAGGGGGTAATCCCATATGAGTTGAGGTTGTTTTAAAATATTTTTTATCTTCTCACAATTTAATAAATAATTATATCATCTTTTCATCTCTATTTTTCTTTTTTCCTTTTATATAAATATATATTATAAATAATAATTATGTAAAATGAGGCAATTCTAGAATAAAAAAAATTAATTTTTATGCTAGACATTCCTCCTTTAATTACATAATAGGACTATGAATAAGTTCGTTACGGTTTTACAACAGATGGCGTAACTTGATTATTATTCCATCGATCCACATTTCCAAACATTCATTGGAGAGCTACTGTCGTAAGGCACAAACGTCAGTATAAGTTTTTTATTTGAAGCGTAAACAACAATATTTTTACCACACTTGAAAATGTCGAATTTCGTGCCAAATAATGTGTTTTTGCGGGGAATTCTTCTTCATTATTTTAATATGAAGAAAAAAGCAGCCGAAAGTCATCGTATCTTGGTGGAAGTTTATGGTGAGCATGCTCTATCTGAGCGAACGTGCCAGAAGTGGTTTGCACGCTTTAAAAGTGGTGATTTTGGCTTGGAAGACGAAGAACGCGAGGGTGCGCCGCCAAAGTTCATGGATACCGAATTGGAGGAATTGCTCGATCAAGATCCGGCTCAAACGCAAGAAGAGGTTGCAAAAACTTTGGGAGTTGATCAATCAACCATTTCCAAACGTTTAAAAGCCATGGGAATGATCCGAAAGGTAGGCCATTGGGTGCCGTATGAATTGAAGCCAAGAGACGTTGAACGCCGTTTTATGGCATGCGAACAACTGCTTCAACGGCACAAAAGAAAGGGTTTTTTGCATCGAATTGTGACTGGCGATGAAAAGTGGGTCCATTACGACAATCCAAAACGTCGGGCAACGTATGGATACCCTGGCCATGCTTCAACATCGACGTCGGCGCAGAATATTCATGGCCTGAAGGTTATGCTGTGTATCTGGTGGGACCAGCTGGGTGTTGTGTATTATGAGCTACTGAAACCGAATGAAACGATTACGGGGGATGTCTACCGACGACAATTGATACGTTTGAGCCGAGCACTGCGAGAAAAACGGCCGCAATACGCCGATAGACACGACAAAGTTATTTTGCAACATGACAATGCTCGGCCACATGTTGCACAAGTGGTCAAAACATACTTAGAAACGCTCAAATGGGATGTCCTACCCCACCCGCTGTATAGTCCAGACCTTGCGCCATCCGATTACTATCTCTTCCGATCGATGCAACATGGCCTGGCTGACCAGCACTTCCGTAATTACGATGAAGTCAAAAAATGGATCGATTCGTGGATTGCGGCAAAACCGACCGAATTTTTCACAAAGGGAATCCGTGAATTGCCAGAAAGATGGGAAAAAGTAGTAGTAAGCGATGGACAATATTTTGAATATTAAATTTGTAACCATTTTACGTCAATAAAGTTTCAAATTTCGAAAAAAAACCGCACGAACTTATTCATAGTCCTATTATATAAATTAATATTTTATATATATATAAATAATATGAAAATTTTTTAAAGAGAATACTTAGATTCAAAATTTTTTTTATTTCATTTTATTTGAGAGGATTTTTTTTTTTTAAGAATATATTAATAAATAAAAAATTCATTATATATCTTTATTTTTTTGCTATTAATATTATGAATTATTTAAAATCCAATAATATACACATTTGCTTAAATTCAATTATTTTTATAAAAGAATAAGCAACTTATTTAGCATAGTCTTACAACCCTCAACCATATGTAGTCCAAGCAGTACTTTAAAATTTAATTTAATGTACATAACAGCATGGACTGCGATATGCGTTCAAAATGTCG
>NW_026530051.1:65000-67500 GCF_028408465.1 Anastrepha ludens
CATTGTTAATCATATAAATGCATACAAATAAATATTAATATCATAGATATTAAATTTTTTGTAAAATTCAAAAAATGAATTTTAGCATTATATATAATAAAATCTATCAACACTTTATCAAATCATTAGTATTTATTCTATGTTAATATGCTTAAAAAGCAAATTAATTTAAATAAACTTAATATCACCAATGATCTTTTGATAAATACTTTATTATGTTAATAGATTACAATGTCCTTATATGAAAAAAATGCACATTATTTTTAATTATTTAATGATGAATTTTTCATAATGGATATTCAGGTTCATCGGGCTTAACCTCTAAGCAGTTTCACGTACTATTTAACTCTCTATTCAGAGTTCTTTTCAACTTTCCCTCACGGTACTTGTTTACTATCGGTCTCATGGTTATATTTAGTTTTAGATGGAGTTTACCACCCACTTAGTGCTGCACTATCAAGCAACACGACTCTTTGGAAATATCTTTCTAGTAATCATTAACGTTATACGGGCCTGGCACCCTCTATGGGTAAATGGCCTCATTTAAGAAGGACTTAAATCGTTAATTTCTCATACTAGATATTAAGATATTCCATACACTGCATCTCACATTTGACATATAGACAAAGTGACTTAGTGCTGAACTATTTTCTTTTCGCTCGCCGCTACTAAGAAAATCCTTGTTAGTTTCTTTTCCTCCCCTCATTAATATGCTTAAATTCAGGGGGTAATCCCATATGAGTTGAGGTTGTTTTAAAATATTTTTTATCTTCTCACAATTTAATAAATAATTATATCATCTTTTCATCTCTATTTTTCTTTTTTCCTTTTATATAAATATATATTATAAATAATAATTATGTAAAATGAGGCAATTCTAGAATAAAAAAAATTAATTTTTATGCTAGACATTCCTCCTTTAATTACATATATAAATTAATATTTTATATATATATAAATAATATGAAAATTTTTTAAAGAGAATACTTAGATTCAAAATTTTTTTTATTTCATTTTATTTGAGAGGATTTTTTTTTTTTAAGAATATATTAATAAATAAAAAATTCATTATATATCTTTATTTTTTTGCTATTAATATTATGAATTATTTAAAATCCAATAATATACACATTTGCTTAAATTCAATTATTTTTATAAAAGAATAAGCAACTTATTTAGCATAGTCTTACAACCCTCAACCATATGTAGTCCAAGCAGTACTTTAAAATTTAATTTAATGTACATAACAGCATGGACTGCGATATGCGTTCAAAATGTCGATGTTCATGTGTCCTGCAGTTCACACGATGACGCACAGTTTGCTGCGTTCTTCATCGACCCATGAGCCAAGTGATCCACCGCTTAGAGTATTTTTTTATTTATTTTTATTTATAACAAATGTCAATTTTTTTTTGCATATATTAATTGAAAGAGTAAAATTAAATAATAATAATAATAAAATATAAATTGATTTTCTTTCAATAATATATATCAAATATATTTAACTCTAAACATTTTTATTAAGTTGCGAATGTCTTAGTTCAACAATAATACTGTGGTGGTATTTATTATGTTTGATTATTTTGTATTTTTTTAATCATTTTATTTATATATAAATATAATAATAAATATATACCACTTTTGTTATTGTGAACAAATTAACTTATCATTCAATCAAATGAATAATAAGTACAACTTTCTATTTTCATGTTTAAAGGTTTTTAAAAGAAAAAATAAGAAAAAACATTACAAAATGTACCATCATATTATATTTAATATGATATAATTGATGGATAACAAATTGAATGAAAAAGAATAAAAAGAATATGGATTCAAAATAATTATAAATTTTTCTTTTTTTTCTTTTTTTCTTTTGTTTGTTTTTGTTTTTATTTGTTTTGGCATTGTTTGTTTTTCTTACGGATATGGAACACAATAATGATCCTTCCGCAGGTTCACCTACGGAAACCTTGTTACGACTTTTACTTCCTCTAAATAATCAAGTTCGGTCAACTTTTGCGAAACAACCGTGACACACGAGGCGTCACAGTGATCACGTCCGGAGACCTCACTAAATAATTCAATCGGTAGTAGCGACGGGCGGTGTGTACAAAGGGCAGGGACTTAATCAATGCGAGTTAATAACTCGCACTTACTGGGAATTCCAAGTTCATGTGAACAGTTTCAGTTCACAATCCCAAGCATGAAAGTGGTTCAGCGGTTTACCCGGACCTCTCGGTCTAGGAAATACACGTTGATACTTTCATTGTAGCGCGCGTGCAGCCCAGGACATCTAAGGGCATCACAGACCTGTTATTGCTCAATCTCGTTACTGCTAGACGCAATTTGTCCATTTAAGAAGCTAGTGTCCTTATAATGGGACAAACCAACAGGTACGACTCCACTTATATAAACACATTCAAACACTTGTACATTCAAGATGTACGCATGAAAGAAGGCTATATAAGTTTCAACATCATAATCCTGAAAGCATCTATTT
>NW_026530051.1:75000-77500 GCF_028408465.1 Anastrepha ludens
CTTCTAAGCACACTATTGTACCCTCCTACTCACTAAAGTTTCAAAATTTATAAATCAATCGAAATTGTTTTATAAATCATCTACTTTAGCGGTAATGTATAGGTATACAACTTAAGCGCCATCCATTTTAAGGGCTAGTTGCTTCGGCAGGTGAGTTGTTACACACTCCTTAGCGGATTACGACTTCCATGTCCACCGTCCTGCTGTTTTAAGCAACCAACGCCTTTCATGGTATCTGCATGAGTTGTTAATTTAGGCACCGTAACATTACGTTTGGTTCATCCCACAGCGCCAGTTCTGCTTACCAAAAGTGGCCCACTGGGCACATTATATCATAACCTCAACCTTCATATCAAGAAAGGTGAGGTTCTTACCCATTTAAAGTTTGAGAATAGGTTAAAATCGTTTCGACCCTAAGGCCTCTAATCATTCGCTTTACCAGATAAGATTATTTTATATAATTTTTAAATGCACCAGCTATCCTGAGGGAAACTTCGGAGGGAACCAGCTACTAGATGGTTCGATTGGTCTTTCGCCCCTATACTCAATTCTGACAATCGATTTGCACGTCAGAACTGTTTCGGTCTTCCATCAGGGTTTCCCCTGACTTCAACCTGATCAAGTATAGTTCACCATCTTTCGGGTCACAACATATATGCTCAAGGTACGCTCCAGTTAGAGGTATAAATAATAATAAATTATCATTATACATAACTATATGGAACGCCCCGGGATTGAATTAATTGACTATTTAAGAAAATAGACTAAAAATTAATCCCATTATATTTTTAAGTTAAGTTAATTATGCCATTAAGTTTAATATAACTCAATGACTTGCACATATGTTAGACTCCTTGGTCCGTGTTTCAAGACGGGTCCCGAAGGTATCCTGAATCTTTCGCATTGTTAATCATATAAATGCATACAAATAAATATTAATATCATAGATATTAAATTTTTTGTAAAATTCAAAAAATGAATTTTAGCATTATATATAATAAAATCTATCAACACTTTATCAAATCATTAGTATTTATTCTATGTTAATATGCTTAAAAAGCAAATTAATTTAAATAAACTTAATATCACCAATGATCTTTTGATAAATACTTTATTATGTTAATAGATTACAATGTCCTTATATGAAAAAAATGCACATTATTTTTAATTATTTAATGATGAATTTTTCATAATGGATATTCAGGTTCATCGGGCTTAACCTCTAAGCAGTTTCACGTACTATTTAACTCTCTATTCAGAGTTCTTTTCAACTTTCCCTCACGGTACTTGTTTACTATCGGTCTCATGGTTATATTTAGTTTTAGATGGAGTTTACCACCCACTTAGTGCTGCACTATCAAGCAACACGACTCTTTGGAAATATCTTTCTAGTAATCATTAACGTTATACGGGCCTGGCACCCTCTATGGGTAAATGGCCTCATTTAAGAAGGACTTAAATCGTTAATTTCTCATACTAGATATTAAGATATTCCATACACTGCATCTCACATTTGACATATAGACAAAGTGACTTAGTGCTGAACTATTTTCTTTTCGCTCGCCGCTACTAAGAAAATCCTTGTTAGTTTCTTTTCCTCCCCTCATTAATATGCTTAAATTCAGGGGGTAATCCCATATGAGTTGAGGTTGTTTTAAAATATTTTTTATCTTCTCACAATTTAATAAATAATTATATCATCTTTTCATCTCTATTTTTCTTTTTTCCTTTTATATAAATATATATTATAAATAATAATTATGTAAAATGAGGCAATTCTAGAATAAAAAAAATTAATTTTTATGCTAGACATTCCTCCTTTAATTACATATATAAATTAATATTTTATATATATATAAATAATATGAAAATTTTTTAAAGAGAATACTTAGATTCAAAATTTTTTTTATTTCATTTTATTTGAGAGGATTTTTTTTTTTTAAGAATATATTAATAAATAAAAAATTCATTATATATCTTTATTTTTTTGCTATTAATATTATGAATTATTTAAAATCCAATAATATACACATTTGCTTAAATTCAATTATTTTTATAAAAGAATAAGCAACTTATTTAGCATAGTCTTACAACCCTCAACCATATGTAGTCCAAGCAGTACTTTAAAATTTAATTTAATGTACATAACAGCATGGACTGCGATATGCGTTCAAAATGTCGATGTTCATGTGTCCTGCAGTTCACACGATGACGCACAGTTTGCTGCGTTCTTCATCGACCCATGAGCCAAGTGATCCACCGCTTAGAGTATTTTTTTATTTATTTTTATTTATAACAAATGTCAATTTTTTTTTGCATATATTAATTGAAAGAGTAAAATTAAATAATAATAATAATAAAATATAAATTGATTTTCTTTCAATAATATATATCAAATATATTTAACTCTAAACATTTTTATTAAGTTGCGAATGTCTTAGTTCAACAATAATACTGTGGTGGTATTTATTATGTTTGATTATTTTGTATTTTTTTAATC
>NW_026530051.1:80000-82500 GCF_028408465.1 Anastrepha ludens
TAATAATGTGCTTTTATTTGTATAAAATATTTGTATTTTATTTGGTCTTCTTCTTTGTTGTGTTTTTCTTTCATTTTCTTTCGTTCAATGTGCGCTCCCGCCGACCCCTTTAGCTTTTCTTATCAGAATTCAAAAACCGTTTTTTATGAAAAAGAATTTTCGTTCTCTATATATATTTTGTATAAAAATATAAGAACGATATTTCTTCTTAATATTTGCCAATTTTCAAATGTATCATTTTTAATAACATTTTACTTTTTCTTCAAATGCATTTTTAATGTAATAATTTCATATATTACATAATTTTTCTCTCTGAATTGAAATTAATAATTCCATAATTCTATTTTTTAATCATAAATATATATATGATTGAAAAAATTTCTCCTTTTTTCTTTTGTTTAAAATTTAGTTTTTCTTATAATTTTTATTTGTTTTGTTTTTTTTTTTTCTTCATCTGTTTAATTTCCTGTATGTATACAAGAAACAAACAGTTGAGGATAATTTCTATGTAATGCTAGTATAGAATATAAAATTTTGAATTCAAAAATTTATTTCTATTTAAACTAACTATAGAATACCAGGAATAAAATACAATGACACCAATATGCCAAGGTTACATTCCATAATATGTTAGTATAGAATATAAATTCTTCATATATGTATATATATTCGAAAATTGTTTCTATTTAAACTAACGTATGGAAAACCATGAATAAAATCACAAATACACCAATATGCCAAGGCAACAATCAATAGTTACATTCCATAATATGTTAGTATAGAATATAAATTCTTCATATATGTATATATATTCGAAAATTGTTTCTATTTAAACTAACGTATGGAAAACCATGAATAAAATCACAAATACACCAATATGCCAAGGCAACAATCAATAGTTACATTCCATAATATGTTAGTATAGAATATAAATTCTTCATATATGTATATATATTCGAAAATTGTTTCTATTTAAACTAACGTATGGAAAACTATGAATAAAATCACAAATACACCAATATGCCAAGGTAACAATCAATAGTTACATTCCATAATATGTTAGTATAGAATATAAATTCTTCATATATGTATATATATTCGAAAATTGTTTCTATTTAAACTAACGTATGGAAAACTATGAATGAAATCTCACAATACACCAATATGCCAAGGTAACAATCAATAGTTACATTCCATAATATGTTAGTATAGAATATAAATTCTTCATATATGTATATATATTCGAAAATTGTTTCTATTTAAACTAACGTATGGAAAACTATGAATGAAATCTCACAATACACCAATATGCCAAGGTAACAATCAATAGTTACATTCCATAATATGTTAGTATAGAATATAAATTCTTCATATATGTATACATATTCGAAAATTGTTTCTATTTAAACTAACGTATGGAAAACTAGGAATAAATCCACAATATCACCAGTTTAACATAACTCAAATTCGTGTTTCATATAGTTATGATTCGATTTATATGCTTCAATATCATTGGTTAGTTAAATGTTGATATTTTCATATTATTCACATGCCTTCACCGTGAGTGTTTTTTGCCATGCACACCACACATTGTGAAAAATGTATGGGAAAAATTCAATTCAATACATTTCAGTTTGATTTCATATAATTCAATTACATTTTATATATTTCAATAATACCATCAACTTAACTAAATATATATTAAAATACTAAATTATATATATGATGATATTTTCCATATATTTGAAATGTCTTTATTATAATTTATTCAGTTTATCATATGAATGTATTGTGTTAAATTTTACTTTCATACATTTAATCGAATTTAGTTTCATATAAATTCGATTCGATTTTCTTTCATATATCTCACTTGCCTTCACCGTGAGTGTTTCTGACAATGTACACAACGCATTGTGAAAAATGTATGGGCAAAATTTTGTTAAATTTTACTTTCATACATTTAATCGAATATAGTTTCATATAAATTCGATTTGATTTTCTTTCATATATATCTCACTTGACTTCACCGTGAGTGTTTCTGACAATGTACACAACGTATTGTGAAAAATGTATGGGCAAAATTTAACTTAATACAATTCAATATATTTCAAATGTTTTTCTTATATATTTATTCAGTTTATCATATGAATGTATTGTGGTAAATTTTACTTTCATACATTTAATCGAATATAGTTTCATATAAATTCGATTTGATTTTCTTTCATATATATCTCACTTGCCTTCACCGTGAGTGTTTCTGACAATGTACACAACGCATTGTGAAAAATGTATGGTGAAAATCTAACTTAATAGAATTCAATATATTTCAAATGGCTTTATTATATATTTACTCAGTTTATCATATGAATGTATTGTGGTAAATTTTAATTTCATACATTTAATCGAATATAGTTTCATATAAATTCGATTTGATTATATTTCATATATTTCACATGCCTTCACCGTGAGTGTTTTTTGCCATGCACACCACACATTGTGT
>NW_026530052.1:0-95358 GCF_028408465.1 Anastrepha ludens
ATAAAGATAAAGATAAAAATAAAGATAAAGATAAAGATAAAGATAAAGATACAGATACAGATACAGATACAGATACAGATACAGATACAGATACAGATACAGATACAGATACAAATACAGATACAGATACAGATACAGATACAGATAAAGATACAGATACAGATACAGATAAAGATACAGATACAGATACAGATACAGATAAAGATGAAGATACAGATACAGATACAGATACAGATACAGATACAGATACAGATACAGATACAGATACAGATACAGATAAAGATACAGATACAGATAAAGATAAAGATAAAGATAAAGATAAAGATAAAGATAAAGATAAAGATAAAGATAAAGATAAAGATAAAGATAAAGATAAAGATAAAGATAAAGATAAAGATAAAGATAAAGATAAAGATAAAGATAAAGATAAAGATAAAGATAAAGATAAAGATAAAGATAAAGATAAAGATAAAGATAAAGATAAAGATAAAGATAAAGATAAAGATAAAGATAAAGATAAAGATAAAGATAAAGATAAAGATAAAGATAAAGATAAAGATAAAGATAAAGATAAAGATAAAGATAAAGATAAAGATAAAGATAAAGATAAAGATAAAGATAAAGATAAAGATAAAGATAAAGATAAAGATAAAGATAAAGATAAAGATAAAGATAAAGATAAAGATAAAGATAAAGATAAAGATAAAGATAAAGATAAAGATAAAGATAAAGATAAAGATAAAGATAAAGATAAAGATAAAGATAAAGATAAAGATAAAGATACAGATACGGATACAGATACAGATACAGATACAGATAAAGATACAGATACAGATACAGATACAGATACAGATACAGATAAAGATACAGATACAGATACAAATACAGATACAGATACAGATACAGATACAGATACAGATAAAGATAAAGATACAGATAAAGATAAAGATAATGATAAAGATAAAGATAAAGATAAAGATAAAGATAAAGATAAAGATAAAGATAAAGATAAAGATAAAGATACAGATACAGATACAGATACAGATACAGATACAGATACAGATACAGATACAGATAAAGATACAGATACAGATACAGATACAGATACAGATAAAGATACAGATACAGATACAAATACAGATACAGATACAGATACAGATACAGATACAGATAAAGATAAAGATACAGATAAAGATAAAGATAATGATAAAGATAAAGATAAAGAGAAAGATAAAGATAAAGATAAAGATAAAGATAAAGATAAAGATAAAGATAAAGATAAAGATAAAGATAAAGATAAAAATAAAGATAAAGATAAAGATAAAGATAAAGATAAAGATAAAGATAAAGATACAGATACAGATACAGATACAGATACAGATACAGATACAGATACAGATACAGATACAGATACAGATAAGATAAAGATAAAGATAAAGATAAAGATAAAGATAAAGATAAAGATACAGATACAGATACAGATACAGATACAGATACAGATACAGATACAGATACAGATACAGATACAGATACAGATACAGATACAGATACAGATACAGATACAGATAAGATAAAGATAAAGATAAAGATAAAGATAAAGATAAAGATAAAGATAAAGATACAGATACAGCTACAGATACAGATACAGATACAGATAAAGAGAAAGATACAGATACAGATACAGGCACAGATACAGATACAGATACAGATAAAGATACAGATACAGATAAAGATACAGATACAGATAAAGATACAGATACAGATAAAGATACAGATACAGATACAGATAAAGATACAAATACAGATAAAGATACAGATACAGATACAGATACAGATACAGATACAGATACAGATACAGATACAGATACAGATACAGATACAAATACAGATACAGATACAGATACAGATACAGATACAGATAAAGATACAGATAAAGATACAGATACAGATACAGATACAGATAAAGATAAAGATAAAGATAAAGATAAAGATAAAGATAAAGATAAAGATAAAGATAAAGATAAAGATAAAGATAAAGATAAAGATAAAGATAAAGACAAATATACAGATACAGATAAAGATACAGATACAGATACAGATAAAGATAAAGATACAGATACAGATACAGACACAGATACAGATACAGATACAGATACAGATACAGATACAGATACAGATACAGATAAAGATACAGATACAGATACAGATAAAGATACAGATACAGATAAAGATAAAGATACAGATACAGATACAGATAAAGATAAAGATAAAGCTAAAGATAAAGATAAAGATAAAGATAAAGATAAAGATAAAGATAAAGATAAAGATAAAGATAAAGATACAGATACAGATACAGATAAAGATAAAGATAAAGATAAAGATAAAGATAAAGATAAAGATAAAGATAAAGATAAAGATAAAGATAAAGATAAAGATAAAGATAAAGATAAAGATAAAGATAAAGATAAAGATAAAGATAAAGATAAAGATAAAGATAAAGATACAGATACGGATACAGATACAGATACAGATACAGATAAAGATACAGATACAGATACAGATACAGATACAGATAAAGATACAGATACAGATACAAATACAGATACAGATACAGATACAGATACAGATACAGATAAAGATAAAGATACAGATAAAGATAAAGATAATGATAAAGATAAAGATAAAGATAAAGATAAAGATAAAGATAAAGATAAAGATAAAGATAAAGATAAAGATAAAGATAAAGATAAAGATAAAGATAAAGATAAAGATATAGATACAGATACAGTTACAGATACAGATGCAGTTACAGATACAGATACAGATACAGATACAGATACAGATACAGATACAGATACAGATACAGATACAGATAAAGATACAGATACAGATACAGATACAGATACAGATACAGATACAGATACAGATACAGATACAGATACAGATACAGATACAAATACAGATACAGATACAGATACAGATACAGATACAGATAAAGATAAAGATACAGATACAGATACAGATACAGATACAGATACAAATACAGATACAGATACAGATACAGATACAGATAAAGATAAAGATAAAGATAAAGATAAAGATAAAGATAAAGATATAGATACAGATAAAGATACAGATACAGATACAGATACAGATACAGCTACAGATACAGATACAGATACAGATAAAGAGAAAGATACAGATACAGATACAGATACAGATAAAGAAGATAAAGATAAAGATAAAGATAAAGATAAAAATACAGATACAGATACAGATACAGATACAGATACAGATACAGATACACACAGATAAAGATAAAGATAAAGATACAGATACAGATACAGATACAGATACAGATACAGATACAGATAAAGATACTGATACAGATAAAGATACAGATACAGATAAAGATACAGATACAGATAAAGATACAGATACAGATAAAGATACAGACACAGATACAGATACAGATACAGATACAGATAAAGATAAAGATAAAGATAAAGATAAAGATAAAGATAAAGATAAAGATAAAGATACAGATAAAGATACAGATACAGATAAAGATACAGATACAGGTACGGACACAGATACAGATACAGATACAGATAAAGATACAGATACAGATAAAGATACAGATACAGATAAAGATACAGAAACAGGTACAGACACAGATACAGATAAAGATACAGATACAGATAAAGATACAGATACAGATACAGATACAGATACAGATAAAGATAAAGATAAAGATAAAGATAAAGATACAGATACAGATAAAGATACAGATACAGATATAGATACAGATAAAGATAAAGATACAGATACAGATACAGATACAGACACAGATACAGATACAGATACAGATAAAGATACAGATACAGATAAAGATACAGATACAGATAAATATACAGATACAGATAAAGATACAGATACAGATACAGATAAAGATACAGATACAGATAAAGATACAGATACAGATACAGATAAAGATACAGATACAGATACAGATACAGATACAGATAAAGATAAAGATACAGGTACAGATACACATACAGATACAGATACAGATAAAGATAAAAATAACGATAAAGATAAAGATAAAGATACAGATAAAGATACAGATACAGATACAGACACAGATACAGATACAGATACAGATACAGATAAAGATACAGATACAGATACAGATACAGATACAGATACAGATACAGATAAAGAAGATAAAGATAAAGATAAAGATATAGATACAGATAAAGATACAGATACAGATACAGATACAGATACAGATACAGATACAGATACAGATACAGATACAGATACAGATACAGATACAGATACAGATACAGATACAGATACACATACAGATACAGATACAGATAAAGATAAAAATAACGATAAAGATAAAGATAAAGATACAGATAAAGATACAGATACAGACACAGATACAGATACAGATAAAGATAAAGATAAAGATAAAGATAAAGATAAAGATAAAGATAAAGATAAAGATATAGATACAGATAAAGATACAGATACAGATACAGATACAGATACAGATACAGATACAGATACAGATACAGATACAGATACAGATACAGATAAAGATACAGATACAGATAAAGATACAGATACAGATAAAGATACAGATACAGATAAAGATACAGATACAGGTACAGACACAGATACAGATAAAGATACAGATACAGATAAAGATACAGATACAGATACAGATACAGATACAGATACAGATACAGATAAAGATAAAGATAAAGATAAAGATACAGATACAGATACAGATAAAGATACAGATACAGATACAGATACAGATAAAGATAAAGATACAGATACAGATACAGACACAGATACAGATACAGATACAGATAAAGATACAGATACAGATAAAGATACAGATACAGATAAAGATACAGATACAGATAAAGATACAGATACAGATACAGATACAGATAAAGATACAGATACAGATAAAGATACAGATACATATAAAGATACAGATACAGATACAGATACAGATACAGATAAAGATAAAGATAAAGATAAAGATAAAGATAAAGATAAAGATAAAGATAAAGACAAATATACAGATACAGATAAAGATACAGATACAGATACAGATAAAGATAAAGATACAGATACAGATACAGACACAGATACAGATACAGATACAGATACAGATACAGATACAGATGCAGATACAGATAAAGATACAGATACAGATAAAGATACAGATACAGATAAAGATAAAGATACAGATACAGATACAGATAAAGATAAAGATAAAGCTAAAGATAAAGATAAAGATAAAGATAAAGATAAAGATAAAGATAAAGATAAAGATAAAGATAAAGATAAAGATAAAGATAAAGATACAGATACAGATACAGATACAGATACAGTTACAGATACAGATACAGATACAGATACAGATAAATATAAAGATACAGATACAGATACAGATAAAGATAAAGATAAAGATAAAGATAAAGATAAAGATAAAGATGAAGATAAAGATAAAGATAAAGATAAAGATAAAGATAAAGATAAAGATAAAGATAAAGATAAAGATAAAGATAAAGATAAAGATAAAGATAAAGATAAAGATAAAGATAAAGATAAAGATAAAGATAAAGATAAAGATAAAGATAAAGATAAAGATAAAGATAAAGATAAAGATAAAGATAAAGATAAAGATAAAGATAAAGATAAAGATAAAGATAAAGATAAAGATAAAGATAAAGATAAAGATAAAGATAAAGATAAAGATAAAGATAAAGATAAAGATAAAGATAAAGATAAAGATAAAGATAAAGATACAGATACAGATACAGATACAGTTACAGATACAGATACAGTTACAGATACAGATACAGATACAGATACAGATACAGATAAAGATACAGATACAGATACAAATACAGATACAGATACAGATACAGATACAGATACAGATAAAGATAAAGATACAGATAAAGATAAAGATAATGATAAAGATAAAGATAAAGATAAAGATAAAGATAAAGATAAAGATAAAGATAAAGATAAAGATAAAGATAAAGATAAAGATAAAGATAAAGATAAAGATAAAGATATAGATACAGATACAGTTACAGATACAGATGCAGTTACAGATACAGATACAGATACAGATACAGATACAGATACAGATACAGATACAGATACAGATAAAGATACAGATACAGATACAGATACAGATACAGATACAGATACAGATACAGATACAGATACAGATACAGATACAAATACAGATACAGATACAGATACAGATACAGATACAGATACAGATAAAGATAAAGATACAGATAAAGATAAAGATAAAAATAAAGATAAAGATAAAGATAAAGATAAAGATAAAGATAAAGATATAGATACAGATAAAGATACAGATACAGATACAGATACAGATACAGCTACAGATACAGATACAGATACAGATAAAGAGAAAGATACAGATACAGATACAGATACAGATAAAGAAGATAAAGATAAAGATAAAGATAAAGATAAAGATAAAGATAAAGATAAAGATAAAGATAAAGATAAAGATAAAAATACAGATACAGATACAGATACAGATACAGATACAGATACAGATACAGATACAGATACAGATACAGGTACAGATACAGATACAGATACACACAGATAAAGATAAAGATAAAGATACAGATACAGATACATATACAGATACAGATACAGATACAGATAAAGATACTGATACAGATACAGATACAGATACAGATACAGATACAGATACAGATAAAGATACAGATACAGATAAAGATACAGATACAGATAAAGATACAGACACAGATACAGATACAGATACAGATACAGATAAAGATAAAGATAAAGATAAAGATAAAGATAAAGATAAAGATAAAGATAAAGATAAAGATAAAGATAAAGATAAAGATAAAGATAAAGATACAGATAAAGATACAGATACAGATAAAGATACAGATACAGGTACGGACACAGATACAGATACAGATACAGATACAGATACAGATACAGATACAGATACAGATACAGATACAGATACAGATACAGATAAAGATACAGATACAGATAAAGATACAGATACAGATAAAGATACAGATACAGATACAGATAAAGATAAAGATAAAGATAAAGATAAAGATAAAGATATAGATACAGATAAAGATACAGATACAGATACAGATACAGATACAGCTACAGATACAGATACAGATACAGATAAAGAGAAAGATACAGATACAGATACAGATACAGATAAAGAAGATAAAGATAAAGATAAAGATAAAGATAAAGATAAAGATAAAGATAAAGATAAAAATACAGATACAGATACAGATACAGATACAGATACAGATACAGATACACACAGATAAAGATAAAGATAAAGATACAGATACAGATACAGATACAGATACAGATACAGATACAGATACAGATAAAGATACTGATACAGATAAAGATACAGATACAGATAAAGATACAGATACAGATAAAGATACAGATACAGATAAAGATACAGACACAGATACAGATACAGATACAGATACAGATAAAGATAAAGATAAAGATAAAGATAAAGATAAAGATAAAGATAAAGATAAAGATAAAGATAAAGATAAAGATAAAGATACAGATAAAGATACAGATACAGATAAAGATACAGATACAGGTACGGACACAGATACAGATACAGATACAGATAAAGATACAGATACAGATAAAGATACAGATACAGATAAAGATACAGATACAGGTACAGACACAGATACAGATAAAGATACAGATACAGATAAAGATACAGATACAGATACAGATACAGATACAGATAACGATAAAGATAAAGATAAAGATAAAGATAAAGATACAGATACAGATAAAGATACAGATACAGATATAGATACAGATAAAGATAAAGATACAGATACAGATACAGACACAGATACAGATACAGATACAGATAAAGATACAGATACAGATAAAGATACAGATACAGATAAATATACAGATACAGATAAAGATACAGATACAGATACAGATAAAGATACAGATACAGATAAAGATACAGATACAGATACAGATAAAGATACAGATACAGATACAAATACAGATACAGATAAAGATAAAGATACAGGTACAGATACACATACAGATACAGATACAGATAAAGATAAAAATAACGATAAAGATAAAGATACAGATAAAGATACAGATACAGATACAGACACAGATACAGATACAGATACAGATACAGATAAAGATACAGATACAGATACAGATACAGATACAGATACAGATAAAGAAGATAAAGATAAAGATAAAGATATAGATACAGATAAAGATACAGATACAGATACAGATACAGATACAGATACAGATACAGATACAGATACAGATACAGATACACATACAGATACAGATACAGATAAAGATAAAAATAACGATAAAGATAAAGATAAAGATACAGATAAAGATACAGATACAGATACAGATACAGATACAGATAAAGATAAAGATAAAGATAAAGATAAAGATAAAGATAAAGATAAAGATAAAGATAAAGATATAGATACAGATAAAGATACAGATACAGATACAGATACAGATACAGATACAGATACAGATACAGATACAGATACAGATACAGATACAGATACAGATAAAGATACAGATACAGATAAAGATACAGATACAGATACAGATAAAGATACAGATACAGATAAAGATACAGATACAGGTACAGACACAGATACAGATAAAGATACAGATACAGATAAAGATACAGATACAGATACAGATACAGATACAGATACAGATAAAGATAAAGATAAAGATAAAGATACAGATACAGATACAGATAAAGATACAGATACAGATACAGATAGAGATAAAGATAAAGATACAGATACAGATACAGACACAGATACAGATACAGATACAGATAAAGATACAGATACAGATAAAGATACAGATACAGATAAAGATACAGATACAGATAAAGATACAGATACAGATACAGATAAAGATACAGATACAGATAAAGATACAGATACAGATAAAGATACAGATACAGATACAGATACAGATACAGATAAAGATAAAGATAAAGATAAAGATAAAGATAAAGATAAAGATAAAGATAAAGATAAAGATAAAGATAAAGACAAATATACAGATACAGATAAAGATACAGATACAGATACAGATAAAGATAAAGATACAGATACAGATACAGACACAGATACAGATACAGATACAGATACAGATACAGATACAGATACAGATACAGATAAAGATACAGATACAGATAAAGATACAGATACAGATAAAGATAAAGATACAGATACAGATACAGATAAAGATAAAGATAAAGCTAAAGATAAAGATAAAGATAAAGATAAAGATAAAGATAAAGATAAAGATAAAGATAAAGATACAGATACAGATACAGATACAGATACAGTTACAGATACAGATACAGATACAGATACAGATAAATATAAAGATACAGATACAGATACAGATAAAGATAAAGATAAAGATAAAGATAAAGATAAAGATAAAGATAAAGATAAAGATAAAGATGAAGATAAAGATAAAGATAAAGATAAAGATAAAGATAAAGATAAAGATAAAGATAAAGATAAAGATAAAGATAAAGATAAAGATAAAGATAAAGATAAAGATAAAGATAAAGATAAAGATAAAGATAAAGATAAAGATAGAGATAAAGATAAAGATAAAGATAAAGATAAAGATAAAGATAAAGATAAAGATAAAGATAACGATAAAGATAAAGATAAAGATAAAGATAAAGATAAAGATAAAGATAAAGATAAAGATAAAGATAAAGATAAAGATAAAGATAAAGATAAAGATAAAGATAAAGATAAAGATAAAGATAAAGATAAAGATAAAGATACAGATACAGATACAGATACAGTTACAGATACAGATACAGTTACAGATACAGATACAGATACAGATACAGATACAGATACAGATACAGATACAGATACAAATACAGATACAGATACAGATACAGATACAGATAAAGATACAGATACAGATACAGATAAAGATACAGATACAGATACAGATACAGATAAAGATGAAGATACAGATACAGATACAGATACAGATACAGATACAGATACAGATACAGATACAGATAAAGATACAGATACAGATAAAGATAAAGATAAAGATAAAGATAAAGATAAAGATAAAGATAAAGATAAAGATAAAGATAAAGATAAAGATAAAGATAAAGATAAAGATAAAGATAAAGATAAAGATAAAGATAAAGATAAAGATAAAGATAAAGATAAAGATAAAGATAAAGATAAAGATAAAGATAAAGATAAAGATAAAGATAAAGATAAAGATAAAGGTAAAGATAAAGATAAAGATAAAGATAAAGATAAAGATAAAGATAAAGATAAAGATAAAGATAAAGATAAAGATAAAGATAAAGATAAAGATAAAGATAAAGATAAAGATAAAGATAAAGATAAAGATAAAGATAAAGATAAAGATAAAGATAAAGATAAAGATAAAGATAAAGATAAAGATAAAGATAAAGATAAAGATAAAGATAAAGATAAAGATAAAGATAAAGATAAAGATAAAGATAAAGATAAAGATAAAGATAAAGATAAAGATAAAGATAAAGATAAAGATAAAGATAAAGATAAAGATAAAGATAAAGATAAAGATAAAGATAAAGATACAGATACGGATACAGATACAGATACAGATACAGATAAAGATACAGATACAGATACAGATACAGATACAGATACAGATAAAGATACAGATACAGATACAAATACAGATACAGATACAGATACAGATACAGATAAAGATAAAGATACAGATAAAGATAAAGATAATGATAAAGATAAAGATAAAGAGAAAGATAAAGATAAAGATAAAGATAAAGATAAAGATAAAGATAAAGATAAAGATAAAGATAAAGATAAAGATAAAGATAAAGATAAAGATAAAGATAAAGATAAAGATAAAGATAAAGATAAAGATAAAGATAAAAATAAAGATAAAGGTAAAGATAAAGATAAAGATAAAGATAAAGATACAGATACAGATACAGATACAGATACAGATACAGATACAGATACAGATACAGATACAGATACAGATAAGATAAAGATAAAGATAAAGATAAAGATAAAGATAAAGATAAAGATAAAGATAAAGATAAAGATACAGATACAGATACAGATACAGCTACAGATACAGATACAGATACAGATAAAGAGAAAGATACAGATACAGATAAAGAAGATAAAGATAAAGATAAAGATAAAGATATAGATACAGATGCAGTTACAGATACAGATGCAGTTACAGATACAGATACAGATACAGATACAGATACAGATACAGATACAGATACAGATACAGATACAGATACAGATACAGATACAGATAAAGATACAGATACAGATACAGATACAGATACAGATACAGATACAGATACAGATACAGATACAGATACAAATACAGATACAGATACAGATACAGATACAGATACAGATACAGATAAAGATAAAGATACAGATAAAGATAAAGATAAAGATAAAGATAAAGATAAAGATAAAGATAAAGATAAAGATAAAGATAAAGATAAAGATAAAGATAAAGATAAAGATAAAGATAAAGATAAAGATAAAGATAAAGATAAAGATAAAGATAAAGATAAAGATAAAGATATAGATACAGATAAAGATACAGATACAGATACAGATACAGATACAGCTACAGATACAGATACAGATACAGATAAAGAGAAAGATACAGATACAGATACAGATACAGATAAAGAAGATAAAGATAAAGATAAAGATAAAGATAAAGATAAAAATACAGATACAGATACAGATACAGATACAGATACAGATACAGATACAGATACAGATACAGATACAGGTACAGATACAGATACAGATACACACAGATAAAGATAAAGATAAAGATACAGATACAGATACATATACAGATACAGATACAGATACAGATAAAGATACTGATACAGATAAAGATACAGATAAAGATACAGATACAGATAAAGATACAGATACAGATAAAGATACAGACACAGATACAGATACAGATACAGATACAGATAAAGATAAAGATAAAGATAAAGATAAAGATAAAGATAAAGATAAAGATAAAGATAAAGATACAGATAAAGATACAGATACAGATAAAGATACAGATACAGGTACGGACACAGATACAGATACAGATACAGATACAGATACAGATACAGATACAGATACAGATACAGATACAGATACAGATACAGATACAGATAAAGATACAGATACAGATAAAGATACAGATACAGATAAAGATACAGATACAGATACAGATACAGATAAAGATAAAGATAAAGATAAAGATAAAGATAAAGATATAGATACAGATAAAGATACAGATACAGATACAGATACAGATACAGCTACAGATACAGATACAGATACAGATAAAGAGAAAGATACAGATACAGATACAGATACAGATAAAGAAGATAAAGATAAAGATAAAGATAAAGATAAAAATACAGATACAGATACAGATACAGATACAGATACAGATACAGATACACACAGATAAAGATAAAGATAAAGATAAAGATAAAGATAAAGATACAGATACAGATACAGATACAGATACAGATAAAGATACTGATACAGATAAAGATACAGATACAGATAAAGATACAGATACAGATAAAGATACAGATACAGATAAAGATACAGACACAGATACAGATACAGATACAGATACAGATAAAGATAAAGATAAAGATAAAGATAAAGATAAAGATAAAGATAAAGATAAAGATAAAGATAAAGATAAAGATAAAGATAAAGATAAAGATAAAGATAAAGATAAAGATAAAGATACAGATAAAGATACAGATACAGATAAAGATACAGATACAGGTACGGACACAGATACAGATACAGATACAGATACAGATACAGATACAGATACAGATACAGATACAGATACAGATACAGATACAGATACAGATAAAGATACAGATACAGATACAGATACAGATACAGATACAGATACAGATACAGATAAGATAAGATAAAGATAAAGATAAAGATACAGATACAGATACAGATACAGATAAAGATAAAGATAAAGATACTGATACAGATACAGATACAGATACGGATACAGATACAGATACAGGTAAAGATAAAGATAAAGATACAGATACAGATACAGATACAGATACAGATACAGATACAGATACAGATACAGATACAGATACAGATACAGATAAAGATAAAGATAAAGATAAAGACAAACATAAAGATAAAGATAAAGATAAAGATAAAGACAAAGATAAAGATAAAAATAAAGAGAAAGAGAAAGATAAAGATAAAGATAAAGATAAAGATAAAGATAAAGATAAAGATAAAGATAAAGATAAAGATAAAGATAAAGATAAAGATAAAGATAAAGATAAAGATAAAGATAAAGATAAAAATAGAGATAAAGATAAAGATAAAGATACAGATACAGATACAGATACAGATACAGATACAGATACAGATACAGATACAGATATAGATACAGATACAGATAAAGATAAAGATACAGATACAGATACAGATACAGATACAGATACAGATAAAGATACAGATACAGATACAGATAAAGGTAAAGATAAAGATAAAGATAAAGATAAAGATAAAGATAAAGATAAAGATAAAGATAAAGATAAAGATAAAGATAAAGATAAAGATAAAGATAAAGATAAAGATACAGATAAAGATACAGATACAGATACAGATACAGATACAGATAAGATAAGATAAAGATAAAGATAAAGATAAAGATAAAGATAAAGATAAAGATACAGATACAGATACAGATACAGATACAGATACAGATAAAGATAAAGATACAGATACAGATACACATACAGATACAGATACAGATAAAGATAAAAATAACGATAAAGATAAAGATAAAGATACAGATAAAGATACAGATACAGACGCAGATACAGATACAGATACAGATACAGATACAGATACAGATACAGATACAGATACAGATACAGATACAGATACAGATAGAGATACAGATACAGATACAGATACAGATACAGATACAGATACAGATACAGATACAGATAAAGATAAAGATACAGATACAGATACAGATACAGATAAAGAAGATAAAGATAAAGATAAAGATATAGATACAGATAAAGATACAGATACAGATACAGATACAGATACAGATACAGATACAGATACAGATACAGATACACATACAGATACAGATACAGATAAAGATAAAAATAACGATAAAGATAAAGATAAAGATACAGATAAAGATACAGATACAGATACAGATACAGATAAAGATAAAGATAAAGATAAAGATAAAGATAAAGATATAGATACAGATAAAGATACAGATACAGATACAGATACAGATACAGATACAGATACAGATACACATACAGATACAGATACAGATAAAGATAAAAATAACGATAAAGATAAAGATAAAGATACAGATACAGATAAAGATACAGATACAGATACAGATACAGATACAGATACAGATAAAGATAAAGATAAAGATAAAGATAAAGATATAATATAGATACAGATAAAGATACAGATACACATACAGATACAGATACAGATAAAGATAAAAATAACGATAAAGATAAAGATACAGATAAAGATACAGATACAGATACAGATACAGATACAGATAAAGATAAAGATAAAGATAAAGATAAAGATAAAGTTAAAGATATAGATACAGATAAAGATACAGATACAGATACAGATACAGATACAGATACAGATACAGATACAGATACAGATACAGATACAGATACTGATACAGATACAGATACAGATAAAGATACAGATACAGATACAGATACAGATACAGATACAGATACAAATACAGACACAGATATAGATAAAGATAAAGATAAAGATAAAGATAAAGAAAAAGATAAAGATAAAGATAAAGATAAAGATAAAGATAAAGATAAAGATTACAGATACAGATACAGATACAGATACAGATACAGATACAGATACAGATACAGATACAGATACAGATACAGATACAGATACAGATACAGATACAGATACAGATACAGATACAGATACAGATACAGATACAGATACAGATACAGATACAGATACAGATACAGATAAAGATAAAGATAGAGATAAAGATAAAGATACAGATAAAGATAGAGATAAAGATAAAGATAAAGATAAAGATAAAGATAAAGATAAAGATAAAGATAAAGATAAAGATAAAGATAAAGATAAAGATAAAGATACAGATACAGATAAAGATAAAGATAAAGATAAAGATAAAGATAAAGATACAGATACAGATACAGATACAGATACAGATACAGATACAGATACAGATAAAGATAGAGATAGAGATAAAGATACAGATACAGATACAGATACAGATACAGACAGATAAAGATAAAGATAAAGATAAAGATAAAGATAAAGATAAAGATAAAGATAAAGATACAGATACAGATACAGATACAGACACAGATACAGATACAGATACAGATACAGATACAGATACAGATACAGATACAGATACAGATACAGATACAGATAAAGATACAGATACAGATAAAGATACAGATAAAGATAAAGATAAAGATAAAGATAAAGATAAAGATAAAGATAAAGATAAAGATAAAGATAAAGATAAAGATAAAGATACAGATACAGATAAAGATACAGATACAGATACAGATACAGATACAGATAAAGATAAAGATACAGATACAGATACAGACACAGATACAGATACAGATACAGATACAGATACAGATACAGATACAGATACAGATACAGATACAGATACAGATAAAGTTACAGATACAGATACAGATACAGATAAAGATACAGATACAGGTACAGACACAGATACAGATACAGATACAGATACAGATACAGATACAGATAAAGATACAGATACAGATAAAGATACAGAAACAGATACAGATACAGATACAGATAAAGATACAGATACAGATAAAGATACAGAAACAGATACAGATACAGATACAGATAAAGATAAAGATAAAGATAAAGATAAAGATAAAGATAAAGATAAAGATAAAGATAAAGATAAAGATAAAGATACAGATACAGATAAAGATACAGATACAGATACAGATATAGATACAGATAAAGATAAAGATAAAGATACAGATACAGATACAGACACAGATACAGATACAGATACAGATACAAATACAGATACAGATACAGATACAGATACAGATACAGATACAGATACAGATAAAGATACAGATACAGATAAAGATACAGATACAGATAAAGATACAGATACAGATACAGATACAGATAAAGATAAAGATACAGATACAGATACAGACACAGATACAGATACAGATACAGATACAGATACAGATACAGATACAGATACAGATAAAGATACAGATACAGATAAAGATACAGATACAGATACAGATAAAGATAAAGATAAAGATAAAGATAAAGATAAAGATAAAGATAAAGATAGAGATAAAGATAAAGATAAAGATAAAGATAAAGATAAAGATAAAGATAAAGATAAAGATAAAGACACAGATACAGATACAGATACAGATACAGATACAGTTACAGATACAGATACAGATACAGATAAAGATAAAGATACAGATACAGATACAGATACAGATACAGATACAGATAAAGATAAAGATAAAGATAAAGATAAAGATAAAGATAAAGATAAAGATAAAGATAAAGATAAAGATAAAGATAAAGATAAAGATAAAGATAAAGATAAAGATAAAGATAAAGATAAAGATAAAGATAAAGATAAAGATAAAGATAAAGATAAAGATAAAGATAAAGATAAAGGTAAAGATAAAGATAAAGAGAAAGATAAAGATAAAGATAAAGATAAAGATAAAGATAAAGATAAAGATAAAGATAAAGATAAAGATAAAGATAAAGATAAAGATAAAGATAAAGATAAAGATAAAGATAAAGATAAAGATAAAGATAAAGATAAAGATAAAGATAAAGATAAAGATAAAGATAAAGATAAAGATAAAGATAAAGATAAAGATAAAGATAAAGATAAAGATAAAGATAAAGATAAAGATAAAGATAAAGATACAGATACAGATACAGATACAGATACAGATACAAATACAGATACAGATACAGATACAGATACAGATACAGATACAGATACAGATAAAGATACAGATACAGATAAAGATACAGATACAGATACAGATACAGATAAAGATAAAGATACAGATACAGATACAGATACAGATACAGATACAGATACAGATACAGATACAGATACAGATACAGATACAGATACAGATACAGATACAAATACAGATACAGATACGGATACAGATACAGATAAAGATAAAGATAAAGATAAAGATAAAGATAAAGATAAAGATAAAGATAAAGATACAGAAAAAGATAAAGATAAAGATACAGATACAGATACAGATACAGATACAGATACAGATACAGATACAGATACAAATACAGATACAGATACAGATACAGATACAGATACAGATACAGATACAGATAAAGATACAGATACAGATAAAGATACAGATACAGATACAGATACAGATAAAGATAAAGATACAGATACAGATACAGATACAGATACAGATACAGATACAGATACAGATACAGATACAGATACAGATACAGATACAGATACAGATACAGATACAGATACAGATACAGATACAGATACAGATACAGATACAAATACAGATACAGATACGGATACAGATACAGATAAAGATAAAGATAAAGATAAAGATAAAGATAAAGATAAAGATAAAGATAAAGATAAAGATAAAGATACAGATACAGATACAGACACAGATACAGATACAGATACAGATACAGATACAGATACAGATACAGATACAGATACAGATACAGATACAGATACAGATAAAGATAAAGATAAAGATAAAGATACAGATACAGATACAGATACAGATACAGCTACAGATACAGATACAGATACAGATACAAATACAGATACAGATACAGATACAAATACAGATACAGATACGGATACAGATACAGATAAAGATAAAGATAAAGATAAAGATAAAGATAAAGATAAAGATAAAGATAAAGATAAAGATAAAGATAAAGATAAAGATAAAGATAAAGGTAAAGATAAAGATAAAGATAAAGATAAAGATAAAGATAAAGATAAAGATAAAGATAAAGATAAAGATAAAGATAAAGATAAAGAGAAAGATAAAGATAAAGATAAAGATACAGATACAGATAAAGATACAGATACAGATACAGATACAGATAAAGATAAAGATACAGATACAGATACAGATACAGATACAGATACAGATACAGATACAAATACAGATAAAGATAAAGATAAAGATACAGATACAGATACAGATACAGATACAGATACAGATACAGATACAGATACAGATACAGATACAGATACAGATACAAATACAGATACAGATACGGATACAGATACAGATAAAGATAAAGATAAAGATAAAGATAAAGATAAAGATAAAGATAAAGATAAAGATAAAGATAAAGATAAAGATAAAGATAAAGATAAAGATAAAGATAAAGATAAAGATAAAGATAAAGGTAAAGGTAAAGATAAAGATAAAGATAAAGATAAAGATAAAGATAAAGATAAAGATAAAGATAAAGATAAAGATAAAGATAAAGATAAAGATAAAGATAAAGATAAAGATAAAGATAAAGATAAAGATAAAGATAAAGATAAAGATAAAGATAAAGATAAAGATAAAGATAAAGATAAAGATAAAGATAAAGATAAAGATAAAGATAAAGATAAAGATAAAGATAAAGATAAAGATAAAGATAAAGATAAAGATAAAGATAAAGATAAAGATAAAGATAAAGATAAAGATACAGATACAGATACAGATACAGATAAAGATAAAGATAAAGATAAAGATAAAGATAAAGATAAAGATAAAGATACAGATACAGATACAGATACAGATACAGATACAGATACACATACAGATACAGATACAGATACAGATACAGATACAGATACAGATACAGATACAGATACAGATACAGATAAAGATACAGATACAGATAAAGATACAGATACAGATACAGATAAGATAAGATAAAGATAAAGATAAAGATAAAGATAAAGATATAGATAAAGATAAAGATAAAGATACAGATACAGATACAGATACAGATAAAGATACAGATACAGATACAGATAAAGATAAAGATAAAGATAAAGATAAAGATAAAGATAAAGATAAAGATAAAGATAAAGATAAAGATAAAGATAAAGATAAAGATAAAGATAATGATAAAGATAAAGATAAAGATAAAGATAAAGATAAAGATAAAGATAAAGATAAAGATAAAGATAAAGATAAAGATAAAGGTAAAGATAAAGATAAAGATAAAGATAAAGATAAAGATAAAGATAAAGATAAAGATAAAGATAAAGATAAAGATAAAGATAAAGATAAAGATAAAGATATAGATAAAGATAATGATAAAGATAAAGATAAAGATAAAGATAAAGATAAAGATACAGATACAGATACAGTTACAGATACAGATACAGATACAGATACAGATACAGACACAGATAAAGATAAAGATACAGGTACAGATACAGATACAGATACAGATACAGATACAGATACAGATAAAGATAAAGATAAAGATAAAGATAAAGATAAAGATAAAGATAAAGATAAAGATAAAGATAAAGATAAAGATAAAGATAAAGATAAAGATAAAGATAAAGATAAAGATAAAGATAATGATAAAGATAAAGATAAAGATAAAGATAAAGATAAAGATAAAGATAAAGATAAAGGTAAAGATAAAGATAAAGATAAAGATAAAGATAAAGATAAAGATAAAGATAAAGATAAAGATAAAGATAAAGATAAAGATAAAGATAAAGATAAAGATAAAGATAAAGATATAGATAAAGATAAAGATAAAGATAAAGATAAAGATAAAGATAAAGATAAAGATAAAGATAAAGAGAAAGATAAAGATAAAGATAAAGATAAAGATAAAGATAAAGATAAAGATAAAGATAAAGATAAAGATAAAGATAAAGATAAAGATAAAGATAAAGATAAAGATAAAGATAAAGATACAGATACAGATACAGATAAAGATAAAGATAAAGATAAAGATAAAGATAAAGATAAAGATAAAGATACAGATACAGATACAGATACAGATACAGATACAGATACAGATACAGATACAGATACAGATACAGATACAGATACAAATACAGATGCAGATACAGATACAGATACAGATAAAGATACAGATAAAGATACAGATACAGATACAGACACAGATACAGATACAGATACAGATAAAGATACAGATACAGATAAAGGTAAAGATAAAGATAAAGATAAAGATAAAGATAAAGATAAAGATAAAGATAAAGATAAAGATAAAGATAAAGATAAAGATAAAGATAAAGATAAAGATAAAGATAAAGATAAAGATAAAGATAAAGATAAAGATAAAGATAAAGATAAAGATAAAGATAAAGATAAAGATAAAGAGAAAGCTACAGATACAGTTACAGATACAGATACAGATACAGATACAGATACAGATACAGATACAAATACAGATACAGATACAGATAAAGATAGAGATAGAGATAAAGATACAGATACAGATACAGATACAGATACAGACAGATAAAGATAAAGATAAAGATAAAGATAAAGATAAAGATAAAGATAAAGATAAAGATAAAGATAAAGATAAAGATACAGATACAGATACAGATAAAGATAAAGATAAAGATAAAGATAAAGATAAAGATAAAGATAAAGATACAGATACAGATACAGACACAGATACAGATACAGATACAGATACAGATACAGATACAGATACAGATACAGATACAGATAAAGATAAAGATAAAGATAAAGATACAGATACAGATACAGATACAGATACAGTTACAGATACAGATACAGATACAGATACAGATACAGATACAGATACAGATACAGATACAGATACAGATACAGATACAGATACAGATAAAGATACAGATACAGACACAGATACAGATACAGATACAGACACAGATACAGATACAGATACAGATACAGATACAGATACAGATACAGATAAAGATACAGATACAGATGCAGATACAGATACAGATACAGATAAAGATACAGATAAAGATACAGATACAGATACAGACACAGATACAGATACAGATACAGATAAAGATACAGATACAGATAAAGATAAAGATAAAGATAAAGATAAAGATAAAGATAAAGATAAAGATAAAGATAAAGATAAAGAAAGATAAAGATAAAAGAAAAGATACAGATACAGATACAGATACAGACACAGATACAGATACAGATACAGATAAAGATACAGATACAGATAAAGATAAAGATAAAGATAAAGATAAAGATAAAGATAAAGATAAAGATAAAGATAAAGAGAAAGATAAAGATAAAGATACAGATACAGATACAGATACAGATACAGATACAGATACAGTTACAGATACAGATACAGTTACAGATACGGATACAGATACAGACAAAGATAAAGATAAAAATAAAGAGAAAGAGAAAAATAAAGATAAAGATAAAGATAAAGATAAAGATAAAGATAAAGATAAAGATAAAGATAAAGATAAAGATACAGATACAGATACAGATACAGATACAGTTACAGATACAGATACAGATACAGATACAGATACAGATACAGATACAGATACAGATACAGATACAGATACAGATACAGATAAAGATACAGATACAGACACAGATACAGATACAGATACAGATACAGATACAGATACAGATACAGATACAGATACAGATAAAGATACAGATACAGATGCAGATACAGATACAGATACAGATAAAGATACAGATAAAGATACAGATACAGATACAGACACAGATACAGATACAGATACAGATAAAGATACAGATACAGATAAAGATAAAGATAAAGATAAAGATAAAGATAAAGATAAAGATAAAGATAAAGATAAAGATAAAGATAAAGATAAAGATAAAGATAAAGATAAAGATAAAGATAAAGAGAAAGATAAAGATAAAGATACAGATACAGATACAGATACAGATACAGATACAGATACAGATACAGTTACAGATACAGATACAGTTACAGATACAGATACAGATACAGATACAGATACAGATACAGATACAGATACAGATACAGATACAAATACAGATAAAGATAAAGATACAGATACAGATACAGATACAGATACAGATACAGATACAGATACAGATACAGATACAGATACAAATACAGATGCAGATACAGATACAGATACAGATAAAGATACAGATAAAGATACAGATACAGATACAGACACAGATACAGATACAGATACAGATAAAGATACAGATACAGATAAAGATAAAGATAAAGATAAAGATAAAGATAAAGATAAAGATAAAGATAAAGATAAAGATAAAGATAAAGATAAAGATAAAGATAAAGATAAAGATAAAGATAAAGATAAAGATAAAGATAAAGATAAAGATAAAGATAAAGATAAAGATAAAGATAAAGATAAAGATAAAGATAAAGATAAAGATAAAGATAAAGATAAAGATAAAGATAAAGATAAAGATAAAGATAAAGATAAAGATAAAGATAAAGAGAAAGATACAGATACAGTTACAGATACAGATACAGATACAGATACAGATACAAATACAGATACAGATACAGATAAAGATAGAGATAGAGATAAAGATACAGATACAGATACAGATACAGATACAGACAGATAAAGATAAAGATAAAGATAAAGATAAAGATACAGATACAGATACAGATACAGATAAAGATAAAGATAAAGATAAAGATAAAGATAAAGATAAAGATAAAGATAAAGATAAAGATAAAGATAAAGATAAAGATAAAGATAAAGATAAAGATAAAGATAAAGATAAAGATAAAGATACAGATACAGATACAGACACAGATACAGATACAGATACAGATACAGATACAGATAAAGATAAAGATACAGATACAGATACAGATACAGATACAGTTACAGATACAGATACAGATACAGATACAGATACAGATACAGATAGAGATACAGATAAAGATACAGATACAGACACAGATACAGATACAGATACAGATACAGATACAGATACAGATACAGATACAGATACAGATACAGATAAAGATACAGATACAGATGCAGATACAGATACAGATACAGATAAAGATACAGATAAAAATACAGATACAGATACAGACACAGATACAGATACAGATACAGATAAAGATACAGATACAGATAAAGATAAAGATAAAGATAAAGATAAAGATAAAGATAAAGATAAAGATAAAGATAAAGATAAAGATAAAGATAAAGATAAAGATAAAGATAAAGATAAAGATAAAGATAAAGATAAAGATAAAGATAAAGATAAAGATAAAGATAAAGGTAAAGATAAAGATAAAGATAAAGATAAAGATAAAGATAAAAATAAAGATGCAGATACTGATACAGATACAGATACAGATACAGATAAAGATAAAGATAAAGATAAAGATAAAGATAAAGATAAAGATAAAGATAAAGATAAAGATAAAGATAAAGATAAAGATAAAGATAAAGATAAAGATAAAGATAAAGATAAAGATAAAGATAAAGATAAAGATAAAGATAAAGATAAAGATAAAGATAAAGATAAAGATAAAGATAAAGATAAAGATAAAGATAAAGATAAAGATAAAGATAAAGATAAAGATAAAGATAAAGATAAAGATAAAGATAAAGATACAGATAAAGATAAAGATAAAGATACAGATACAGATACAGATACAGATACAGATACAGATACAGATACAGATACAGATACAGATACAGATACAGATACAGATACAGATAAAGATAGAGATAGAGATAAAGATACAGATACAGATACAGACAGATAAAGATAAAGATAAAGATAAAGATAAAGATAAAGATACAGATACAAATACAGATACAGATACAGATACAGATACAGATAAAGATATAGATACAGATAAAGATACAGATACAGATAAAGATACAGATACAGATAAAGATACAGATACAGATACAGGTACAGACACAGATACAGATACAGATACAGATAAAGATACAGATACAGATACAGATACAGATAAAGATAAAGATAAAGATAAAGATAAAGATAAAGATAAAGATACAGATACAGATACAGATACAGATACAGATAAAGATACAGATACAGATACAGATACAGATAAAGATAAAGATACAGATACAGATACAGACACAGATACAGATACAGATACAGATACAGATACAGATACAGATACAGATACAGATACAGATACAGATACAGATACAGATACAGATACAGATACAGAATACAGATACAGATACAGATACAGATACAGATACAGATACAGATACAGATAAAGATACAGATACAGATAAAGATACAGATACAGATACAGATACAGATAAAGATACAGATACAGATACAGATACAGATAAAGATAAATATAAAGATAAAGATAAAGATACAGATACAGATACAGATACAGATACAGATACAGATACAGATACAGATACAGTTACAGATACAGATACAGATACATATACAGATACAAATACAGATACAGATACAGATACAGATACAGACAGATAAAGATAAAGATAAAGATAAAGATAAAGATAAAGATACAGATACAGATACAGATACAGATAAAGATAAAGATAAAGATAAAGATAAAGATAAAGATAAAGATAAAGATAAAGATAAAGATAAAGATAAAGATAAAGATAAAGATAAAGATAAAGATAAAGTAAAGATAAAGATAAAGATAAAGATAAAGATAAAGATAAAGATAAAGATACAGATACAGATACAGACACAGATACAGATACAGATACAGATACAGATACAGATACAGATACAGATACAGATACAGATACAGATACAGATAAAGATAAAGATAAAGATAAAGATACAGATACAGATACAGATACAGATACAGTTACAGATACAGATACAGATACAGATACAGATACAGATACAGATAAAGATAAAGATACAGATACAGATACAGATACAGATACAGATACAGATACAGATAAAGATACAGATACAGATACAGATACAGATAAAGATACAGATACAGATACAGATACAGATAAAGATAAAGATACAGATACAGATACAGACACAGATACAGATACAGATACAGATACAGATACAGATACAGATACAGATACAGATACAGATACAGATAAAGATACAGATACAGATACAGACACAGATACAGATACAGATACAGATACAGATAAAGATACAGATACAGATACAGACACAGATACAGATACAGATACAGATACAGATAAAGATACAGATACAGATACAGACACAGATTCAGATACAGATACAGATACAGATAAAGATACAGATACAGATAAAGATACAGATACAGATAAAGATAAAGATAAAGATAAAGATAAAGATACAGATACAGATACAGATAAAGATAAAGATAAAGATACAGATACAGATACAGATACAGATACAGATACAGATAAAGATACAGATACAGATACAGATACAGATAAAGATAAAGATACAGATACAGATACAGACACAGATACAGATACAGATACAGATACAGATACAGATACAGATACAGATACAGATACAGATACAGATACAGATACAGATACAGATAAAGATACAGATACAGATACAGGTAAAGATAAAGATAAAGATAAAGATAAAGATAAAGATAAAGATAAAGATAAAGATACAGATACAGATACAGATACAGATACAGTTACAGATACAGATACAGATACAGATACAGAAAAAGATAAAGATAAAGATAAAGATAAAGATAAAGATAAAGATAAAGATAAAGATAAAGATAAAGATAAAGATAAAGATAAAGATAAAGATAAAGATAAAGATAAAGATAAAGGTAAAGATAAAGATAAAGATAAAGATAAAGATAAAGATAAAGATAAAGATAAAGATAAAGATAAAGATAAAGATAAAGATAAAGATAAAGATAAAGATAAAGATAAAGATAAAGATAAAGATAAAGATAAAGATAAAGATAAAGATAAAGATAAAGATAAAGATAAAGATAAAGATAAAGATAAAGATAAAGATAAAGATAAAGATAAAGATAAAGATAAAGATAAAGATAAAGATAAAGATAAAGATAAAGATAAAGAGAAAGATAAAGATAAAGATAAAGATAAAGATAAAGATAAAGATAAAGATACAGATACAGATACAGATAAAGATAAAGATAAAGATAAAGATAAAGATAAAGATAAAGATAAAGATAAAGATAAAGATAAAGATAAAGATACAGATACAGATACAGATACAGATACAGATACATTTACAGATACAGATACAGTTACAGATACAGATACAGATACAGATACAGATACAGATGCAGATACAGATACAGATACAGATACAGATACAGATAAAGATACAGATACAGATACAGATACAGATACAGATACAGTTACAAATACAGATACAGATACAGATACAGATACAGATACAGATACAGATACAGATACTGATACAGATACAGATACAAATACAGATACAGATACAGATACAGATACAGATACAGATACAGATACAGATAAAGATAACGATACAGATACAGATACAGATACAGATACAGATACAGATACAGATACAAATACAGATACAGATACAGATACAGATACAGATACAGATAAAGATAAAGATAAAGATAAAGATAAAGATAAAGATAAAGATAAAGATAAAGATAAAGATAAAGATAAAGATAAAGATAAAGATAAAGATGAAGATAAAGATAAAGATAAAGATAAAGATAAAGATAAAGATAAAGATAAAGATAAAGATAAAGATAAAGATAAAGATAAAGAGAAAGATAAAGATAAAGATACAGATACAGATACAGATACAGATACAGATACAGTTACAGATACAGATACAGTTACAGATACAGATACAGATACAGATACAGATACAGATACAGATACAGATACAGATAAAGATACAAATACAGATAAAGATAAAGATACAGATACAGATACAGATACAGATACAGATACAGATACAGATACAGATACAGATACAAATACAGATACAGATACAGATACAGATACTGATACAGATACAGATACAAATACAGATACAGATACAGATACAGATACAGATACAGATACAGATACAGATAAAGATAACGATACAGATACAGATACAGATACAGATACAGATACAGATACAGATACAAATACAGATACAGATACAGATACAGATACAGATACAGATAAAGATAAAGATAAAGATAAAGATAAAGATAAAGATAAAGATAAAGATAAAGATAAAGATAAAGATAAAGATAAAGATAAAGATAAAGATAAAGATAAAGATAAAGATAAAGATAAAGATAAAGATAAAGATAAAGATAAAGATAAAGAGAAAGATAAAGATAAAGATACAGATACAGATACAGATACAGATACAGATACAGTTACAGATACAGATACAGTTACAGATACAGATACAGATACAGATACAGATACAGATACAGATACAGATACAGATAAAGATACAAATACAGATAAAGATAAAGATACAGATACAGATACAGATACAGATACAGATACAGATACAGATACAGATACAGATACAGATACAAATACAGATACAGATACGGATACAGATACAGATAAAGATAAAGATAAAGATAAAGATAAAGATAAAGATAAAGATAAAGATAAAGATAAAGATAAAGATAAAGATAAAGATAAAGATAAAGATAAAGATAAAGATACAGATACAGATACAGATACAGATACAGATACAGTTACAGATACAGATACAGTTACAGATACAGATACAGATACAGATACAGATACAGATACAGATACAGATACAGATAAAGATACAAATACAGATAAAGATAAAGATACAGATCAAGATAAAGATAAAGATAAAGATACAGATACAGATACAGATAAAGATACAGATACAGATACAGATACAGATACAGATACAGATACAGATACAGATACAGATACAGATAAAGATACAGATACAGATACAGATACAGATAAAGATACAGATACAGATACAGATACAGATAAAGATAAAGATACAGATACAGATAAAGATACAGATACAGATAAAGATACAGATACAGATACAGATACAGATAAAGATACAGATAAAGATAAAGATACAGATACAGACACAGATACAGATACAGTTACAGATACAGATACAGATACAGATACAGATACAGATAAAGATAAAGATACAGATACAGATAAAGATAAAGATAAAGATAAAGATAAAGATAAAGATAAAGATAAAGATAAAGATAAAGATAAAGATAAAGATAAAGATAAAGATAAAGATAAAGATAAAGATAAAGATAAAGATAAAGTAAAGATAAAGATAAAGATAAAGATAAAGATAAAGATAAAGATAAAGATAAAGATAAAGATAAAGATAAAGATAAAGATAAAGATAAAGATAAAGATAAAGATAAAGATAAAGATAAAGATAAAGATAAAGATAAAGATAAAGATAAAGATAAAGATAAAGATAAAGATAAAGATAAAGATAAAGATAAAGATAAAGATAAAGATAAAGATAAAGATAAAGATAAAGATAAAGAGAAAGATAAAGATAAAGATAAAGATAAAGATAAAGATAAAGATAAAGATAAAGATACAGATACAGATACAGATAAAGATAAAGATAAAGATAAAGATAAAGATAAAGATAAAGATAAAGATAAAGATAAAGATAAAGATACAGATACAGATACAGATACAGATACAGATACATTTACAGATACAGATACAGTTACAGATACAGATACAGATACAGATACAGATACAGATACAGATACAGATACAGATACAGATAAAGATACAGATACAGATACAGATACAGATACAGTTACAGATACAGATACAGATACAGATACAGATACAGATACAGATACAGATACAGATACAGATACTGATACAGATACAGATACAAATACAGATACAGATACAGATACAGATACAGATACAGATACAGATACAGATACAGATAAAGATAACGATACAGATACAGATACAGATACAGATACAGATACAGATACAGATACAGATACAGATACAGATAAAGATACAGATACAGATACAGATACAGATACAGTTACAGATACAGATACAGATACAGATACAGATACAGATACAGATACAGATACAGATACAGATACTGATACAGATACAGATACAAATACAGATACAGATACAGATACAGATACAGATACAGATACAGATACAGATACAGATAAAGATAACGATACAGATACAGATACAGATACAGATACAGATACAGATACAGATACAGATACAAATACAGATACAGATACAGATACAGATACAGATACAGATAAAGATAAAGATAAAGATAAAGATAAAGATAAAGATAAAGATAAAGATAAAGATAAAGATAAAGATAAAGATAAAGATAAAGATAAAGATAAAGATAAAGATAAAGATAAAGATAAAGAGAAAGATAAAGATAAAGATACAGATACAGATACAGATACAGATACAGATACAGTTACAGATACAGATACAGTTACAGATACAGATACAGTTACAGATACAGATACAGATACAGATACAGATACAGATACAGATACAGATACAGATAAAGATACAAATACAGATAAAGATAAAGATACAGATACAGATACAGATACAGATACAGATACAGATACAGATACAGATACAGATACAGATACAGATACAAATACAGGTACAGATACGGATACAGATACAGATAAAGATAAAGATAAAGATAAAGATAAAGATAAAGATAAAGATAAAGATAAAGATAAAGATAAAGATAAAGATAAAGATAAAGATAAAGATAAAGATAAAGATAAAGATAAAGATAAAGATAAAGATAAAGATAAAGATAAAGATAAAGATAAAGATAATGATAAAGATAAAGATAAAGATAAAGATAAAGATAAAGATAAAGATAAAGATAAAGATAAAGATAAAGATAAAGATAAAGATAAAGATAAAGATAAAGATAAAGATAAAGATAAAGATAAAGATAAAGATAAAGATAAAGATAAAGATAAAGATAAAGATAAAGATAAAGATAAAGATAAAGATAAAGATAAAGATAAAGATAAAGATAAAGATAAAGATAAAGATAAAGATAAAGATAAAGATAAAGATAAAGATAAAGATAAAGATAAAGATAAAGATAAAGATACAGATACAGATACAGACACAGATACAGATACAGATACAGATACAGATACAGATACAGATACAGATACAGATACAGATACAGATACAGATAAAGATAAAGATAAAGATAAAGATACAGATACAGATACAGATACAGATACAGATACAGTTACAGATACAGATACAGATACAGATACAGATACAGATAAAGATAAAGATACAGATACAGATACAGATACAGATACAGATACAGATACAGATAAAGATACAGATACAGATACAGATACAGATAAAGATACAGATACAGATACAGATACAGATAAAGATAAAGATACAGATACAGATACAGACACAGATACAGATACAGATACAGATACAGATACAGATACAGATACAGATACAGATACAGATACAGATAAAGATACAGATACAGATACAGACACAGATACAGATACAGATACAGATACAGATAAAGATACAGATACAGATACAGACACAGATACAGATACAGATACAGATACAGATAAAGATACAGATACAGATACAGACACAGATTCAGATACAGATACAGATACAGATAAAGATACAGATACAGATAAAGATACAGATACAGATAAAGATAAAGATAAAGATAAAGATAAAGATAAAGATAAAGATAAAGATACAGATACAGATACAGATAAAGATAAAGATAAAGATACAGATACAGATACAGATACAGATACAGATACAGATAAAGATACAGATACAGATACAGATACAGATAAAGATAAAGATACAGATACAGATACAGACACAGATACAGATACAGATACAGATACAGATACAGATACAGATACAGATACAGATACAGATACAGATACAGATACAGATACAGATACAGATACAGATAAAGATACAGATACAGATACAGGTAAAGATAAAGATAAAGATAAAGATAAAGATAAAGATAAAGATAAAGATAAAGATAAAGATAAAGATACAGATACAGATACAGATACAGATACAGTTACAGATACAGATACAGATACAGATACAGAAAAAGATAAAGATAAAGATAAAGATAAAGATAAAGATAAAGATAAAGATAAAGATAAAGATAAAGATAAAGATAAAGATAAAGATAAAGATAAAGATAAAGATAAAGATAAAGGTAAAGATAAAGATAAAGATAAAGATAAAGATAAAGATAAAGATAAAGATAAAGATAAAGATAAAGATAAAGATAAAGATAAAGATAAAGATAAAGATAAAGATAAAGATAAAGATAAAGATAAAGATAAAGATAAAGATAAAGATAAAGATAAAGATAAAGATAAAGATAAAGATAAAGATAAAGATAAAGATAAAGATAAAGATAAAGGATAAAGAGAAAGATAAAGATAAAGATAAAGATACAGATACAGATACAGATAAAGATAAAGATAAAGATAAAGATAAAGATAAAGATAAAGATAAAGATAAAGATAAAGATAAAGATAAAGATACAGATACAGATACAGATACAGATACAGATACATTTACAGATACAGATACAGTTACAGATACAGATACAGATACAGATACAGATACAGATGCAGATACAGATACAGATACAGATACAGATACAGATAAAGATACAGATACAGATACAGATACAGATACAGATACAGTTACAGATACAGATACAGATACAGATACAGATACAGATACAGATACAGATACAGATACTGATACAGATACAGATACAAATACAGATACAGATACAGATACAGATACAGATACAGATACAGATACAGATAAAGATAACGATACAGATACAGATACAGATACAGATACAGATACAGATACAGATACAAATACAGATACAGATACAGATACAGATACAGATACAGATAAAGATAAAGATAAAGATAAAGATAAAGATAAAGATAAAGATAAAGATAAAGATAAAGATAAAGATAAAGATAAAGATAAAGATAAAGATAAAGATAAAGATAAAGATAAAGATAAAGATAAAGATAAAGATAAAGAGAAAGATAAAGATAAAGATACAGATACAGATACAGATACAGATACAGATACAGTTACAGATACAGATACAGTTACAGATACAGATACAGATACAGATACAGATACAGATACAGATACAGATACAGATAAAGATACAAATACAGATAAAGATAAAGATACAGATACAGATACAGATACAGATACAGATACAGATACAGATACAGATACAGATACAAATACAGATACAGATACAGATACAGATACTGATACAGATACAGATACAAATACAGATACAGATACAGATACAGATACAGATACAGATACAGATACAGATAAAGATAACGATACAGATACAGATACAGATACAGATACAGATACAGATACAGATACAGATACAAATACAGATACAGATACAGATACAGATACAGATACAGATAAAGATAAAGATAAAGATAAAGATAAAGATAAAGATAAAGATAAAGATAAAGATAAAGATAAAGATAAAGATAAAGATAAAGATAAAGATAAAGATAAAGATAAAGATAAAGATAAAGATAAAGATAAAGATAAAGATAAAGATAAAGATAAAGATAAAGATAAAGATAAAGATAAAGATAAAGAGAAAGATAAAGATAAAGATACAGATACAGATACAGATACAGATACAGATACAGTTACAGATACAGATACAGTTACAGATACAGATACAGATACAGATACAGATACAGATACAGATACAGATACAGATAAAGATACAAATACAGATAAAGATAAAGATACAGATACAGATACAGATACAGATACAGATACAGATACAGATACAGATACAGATACAGATACAAATACAGATACAGATACGGATACAGATACAGATAAAGATAAAGATAAAGATAAAGATAAAGATAAAGATAAAGATAAAGATAAAGATAAAGATAAAGATAAAGATAAAGATAAAGATAAAGATACAGATACAGATACAGATACAGATACAGATACAGTTACAGATACAGATACACTTACAGATACAGATACAGATACAGATACAGATACAGATACAGATACAGATACAGATAAAGATACAAATACAGATAAAGATAAAGATACAGATCAAGATAAAGATAAAGATAAAGATACAGATACAGATACAGATAAAGATACAGATACAGATACAGATACAGATACAGATACAGATACAGATACAGATAAAGATACAGATACAGATACAGATACAGATAAAGATACAGATACAGATACAGATACAGATAAAGATAAAGATACAGATACAGATAAAGATACAGATACAGATAAAGATAAAGATACAGATACAGATACAGATACAGATAAAGATACAGATAAAGATAAAGATACAGATACAGACACAGATACAGATACAGTTACAGATACAGATACAGATACAGATACAGATACAGATAAAGATAAAGATACAGATACAGATAAAGATAAAGATAAAGATAAAGATAAAGATAAAGATAAAGATAAAGATAAAGATAAAGATAAAGATAAAGATAAAGATAAAGATAAAGATAAAGATAAAGATAAAGATAAAGATAAAGATAAAGATAAAGATAAAGATAAAGGTAAAGATAAAGATAAAGATAAAGATAAAGATAAAGATAAAGATAAAGATAAAGATAAAGATAAAGATAAAGATAAAGATAAAGATAAAGATAAAGATAAAGATAAAGATAAAGATAAAGATAAAGATAAAGATAAAGATAAAGATAAAGATAAAGATAAAGATAAAGATAAAGATAAAGATAAAGATAAAGATAAAGATAAAGATAAAGATAAAGATAAAGATAAAGATAAAGATAAAGAGAAAGATAAAGATAAAGATAAAGATAAAGATAAAGATAAAGATAAAGATAAAGATAAAGATACAGATACAGATACAGATAAAGATAAAGATAAAGATAAAGATAAAGATAAAGATAAAGATAAAGATAAAGATAAAGATAAAGATAAAGATACAGATACAGATACAGATACAGATACAGATACATTTACAGATACAGATACAGTTACAGATACAGATACAGATACAGATACAGATACAGATACAGATGCAGATACAGATACAGATACAGATACAGATACAGATAAAGATACAGATACAGATACAGATACAGATACAGTTACAGATACAGATACAGATACAGATACAGATACAGATACAGATACAGATACAGATACAGATACAGATACTGATACAGATACAGATACAAATACAGATACAGATACAGATACAGATACAGATACAGATACAGATACAGATACAGATAAAGATAACGATACAGATACAGATACAGATACAGATACAGATACAGATACAGATACAGATACAAATACAGATACAGATACAGATACAGATACAGATACAGATAAAGATAAAGATAAAGATAAAGATAAAGATAAAGATAAAGATAAAGATAAAGATAAAGATAAAGATAAAGATAAAGATAAAGATAAAGATAAAGATAAAGATAAAGATAAAGATAAAGATAAAGATAAAGATAAAGATAAAGATAAAGATAAAGATAAAGAGAAAGATAAAGATAAAGATACAGATACAGATACAGATACAGATACAGATACAGTTACAGATACAGATACAGTTACAGATACAGATACAGATACAGATACAGATACAGATACAGATACAGATACAGATAAAGATACAAATACAGATAAAGATAAAGATACAGATACAGATACAGATACAGATACAGATACAGATACAGATACAGATACAGATACAGATACAAATACAGATACAGATACGGATACAGATACAGATAAAGATAAAGATAAAGATAAAGATAAAGATAAAGATAAAGATAAAGATAAAGATAAAGATAAAGATAAAGATAAAGATAAAGATAAAGATAAAGATAAAGATAAAGATAAAGATAAAGATAAAGATAAAGATAAAGATAAAGATAAAGATAAAGATAAAGATAATGATAAAGATAAAGATAAAGATAAAGATAAAGATAAAGATAAAGATAAAGATAAAGATAAAGATAAAGATAAAGATAAAGATAAAGATAAAGATAAAGATAAAGATAAAGATAAAGATAAAGATAAAGATAAAGATAAAGATAAAGATAAAGATAAAGATAAAGATAAAGATAAAGATAAAGATAAAGATAAAGATAAAGATAAAGATAAAGATAAAGATAAAGATAAAGATAAAGATACAGATACAGATAAAGATAAAGATAAAGATAAAGATAAAGATACAGATACAGATACAGATACAGATACAGATACAGATACAGATACAGATGCAGATACAGATACAGATACAGATACAGATACAGATAAAGATACAGATACAGATACAGATACAGATACAGATACAGTTACAGATACAGATACAGATACAGATACAGATACAGATACAGATACAGATACAGATACTGATACAGATACAGATACAAATACAGATACAGATACAGATACAGATACAGATACAGATACAGATACAGATAAAGATAACGATACAGATACAGATACAGATACAGATACAGATACAGATACTGATACAGATACAGATACAAATACAGATACAGATACAGATACAGATACAGATACAGATACAGATACAGATAAAGATAACGATACAGATACAGATACAGATACAGATACAGATAAAGATAAAGATACAGATACAGATACAGATACAGATACAGATACAGATACAGATAAAGATAAAGATACAGATACAGATACAGATACAGATACAGATACAGATACAGATAAAGATACAGATACAGATACAGATACAGATACAGATACAGTTACAGATACAGATACAGATACAGATACAGATACAGATACAGATACAGATACAGATACTGATACAGATACAGATACAAATACAGATACAGATACAGATACAGATACAGATACAGATACAGATACAGATAAAGATAACGATACAGATACAGATACAGATACAGATACAGATACAGATACAGATACAAATACAGATACAGATACAGATACAGATACAGATACAGATAAAGATAAAGATAAAGATAAAGATAAAGATAAAGATAAAGATAAAGATAAAGATAAAGATAAAGATAAAGATAAAGATAAAGATAAAGATAAGATAAAGATAAAGATAAAGATAAAGATAAAGATAAAGATAAAGATAAAGATAAAGATAAAGATAAAGATAAAGATAAAGATAAAGATAAAGATAAAGATAAAGATAAAGATAAAGATAAAGATAAAGATAAAGATAAAGATAAAGATAAAGATAAAGATAAAGATAAAGATAAAGATAAAGATAAAGATAAAGATAAAGATAAAGATAAAGATAAAGATAAAGATAAAGATAAAGATAAAGATAAAGATAAAGATAAAGATAAAGATAAAGATAAAGATAAAGATAAAGATAAAGATAAAGATAAAGATAAAGATAAAGATAAAGATAAAGATAAAGATAAAGATAAAGATAAAGATAAAGATAAAGATAAAGATAAAGATAAAGATAAAGATAAAGATAAAGATAAAGATAAAGATAAAGATAAAGATAAAGATAAAGATAAAGATAAGATAAAGATAAAGATAAAGATAAAGATAAAGATAAAGATAAAGATAAAGATAAAGATAAAGATAAAGATAAAGATAAAGATAAAGGTAAAGATAAAGGTAAAGATAAAGATAAAGATAAAGATAAAGATAAAGATAAAGATAAAGATAAAGATAAAGATAAAGATAAAGATAAAGATAAAGATAAAGATAAAGATAAAGATAAAGATAAAGATAAAGATAAAGATAAAGATAAAGATAAAGATAAAGATAAAGATAAAGATAAAGAGAAAGATAAAGATAAAGATAAAGATACAGATACAGATACAGATACAGATACAGATACAGATACAGTTACAGATACAGATACAGTTACAGATACAGATACAGATACAGATACAGATACAGATACAGATACAGATACAGATAAAGATACAAATACAGATAAAGATAAAGATACAGATACAGATACAGATACAGATACAGATACAGATACAGATACAGATACAGATACAGATACAAATACAGATACAGATACGGATACAGATACAGATAAAGATAAAGATAAAGATAAAGATAAAGATAAAGATAAAGATAAAGATAAAGATAAAGATAAAGATAAAGATAAAGATAAAGATAAAGATAAAGATAAAGATAAAGATAAAGATAAAGATAAAGATAAAGATAAAGATAAAGATAAAGATAAAGATAAAGATAAAGATAAAGATAATGATAAAGATAAAGATAAAGATAAAGATAAAGATAAAGATAAAGATAAAGATAAAGATAAAGATAAAGATAAAGATAAAGATAAAGATAAAGATAAAGATAAAGATAAAGATAAAGATAAAGATAAAGATAAAGATAAAGATAAAGATAAAGATAAAGATAAAGATACAGATACAGATAAAGATAAAGATAAAGATAAAGATAAAGATAAAGATACAGATACAGATACAGATACAGATACAGATACAGATAAAGATAAAGATAAAGATAAAGATAAAGATAAAGATACAGATACAGATACAGATACAGATACAGATACAGATACAGATACAGATACAGATACAGATACAGACAGATAAAGATAAAGATAAAGATACAGATACAGATACAGATAAAGATAAAGATAAAGATAAAGATAAAGATAAAGATAAAGATAAAGATAAAGATAAAGATAAAGATAAAGATAAAGATACAGATACAGATACAGACACAGATACAGATACAGATACAGATACAGATACAGATACAGATACAGATACAGATACAGATACAGATACAGTTACAGATACAGATACAGATACAGATACAGATACAGATACAGATACAGATACAGATACAGATGCAGATACAGATACAGATACAGATACAGATACAGATACAGATAAAGATACAGATACAGATACAGATAAAGATACAGATACAGATACAGATACTGATACAGATAAAGATAAAGATACAGATACAGATACAGACACAGATACAGATACAGATACAGATACAGATACAGATACAGATACAGATACAGATACAGATACAGATAAAGATACAGATACAGATGCAGATACAGATACAGATACAGATAAAGATAAAGATAAAGATAAAGATAAAGATAAAAGATACAGATACAGATACAGATACAGATAGAGATAAGATAAGATAAAGATAAAGATAAAGATAAAGATAAAGATAAAGATAAAGATAAAGATAAAGATAAAGATAAAGATAAAGATAAAGATAAAGATAAAGATAAAGATAAAGATAAAAATAAAGATACAGATACTGATACAGATACAGATACAGATACAGATAAAGATAAAGATAAAGATAAAGATAAAGATAAAGATAAAGATAAAGATAAAGATAAAGATAAAGATAAAGATAAAGATAAAGATAAAGATAAAGATAAAGATAAAGATAAAGATAAAGATAAAGATAAAGATAAAGATAAAGATAAAGATAAAGATAAAGATAAAGATAAAGATAAAGATAAAGATAAAGATAAAGATAAAGATAAAGATAAAGATAAAGATAAAGATAAAGATAAAGATAAAGATAAAGATAAAGATAAAGATACAGATAAAGATAAAGATAAAGATACAGATACAGATACAGATACAGATACAGATACAGATACAGATACAGATACAGATACAGATACAGATACAGATACAGATAAAGAAAGAGATAGAGATAAAGATACAGATACAGATACAGACAGATAAAGATAAAGATAAAGATAAAGATAAAGATAAAGATAAAGATACAGATACAGATACAGATACAGATACAGATACAGATACAGATAAAGATACAGATACAGATAAAGATACAGATACAGATAAAGATACAGATACAGATAAAGATACAGATACAGATACAGGTACAGACACAGATACAGATACAGATACAGATAAAGATACAGATACAGATACAGATAAAGATAAAGATAAAGATAAAGATAAAGATAAAGATAAAGATACAGATACAGATACAGATACAGATACAGATAAAGATACAGATACAGATACAGATACAGATAAAGATAAAGATACAGATACAGATACAGACACAGATACAGATACAGATACAGATACAGATACAGATACAGATACAGATACAGATACAGATACAGATACAGATACAGATACAGATACAGATAAAGATACAGATACAGATACAGATAAAGATACAGATACAGATACAAATACAGATAAAGATACAGATACAGATACAGATACAGATAAAGATAAATATAAAGATAAAGATAAAGATACAGATACAGATACAGATACAGATACAGATACAGATACAGATACAGTTACAGATACAGATACAGATACAGATACAGATACAGATACAGATACAGATACAGATACAAATACAGATACAGATACAGATACAGATACAGATAAAGATAAAGATAAAGATAAAGATAAAGATAAAGATAAAGATAAAGATAAAGATAAAGATAAAGATAAAGATAAAGATAAAGATAAAGATAAAGATAAAGATAAAGATACAGATACAGATACAGATAAAGATAAAGATAAAGATAAAGATAAAGATAAAGATAAAGATAAAGATAAAGATAAAGATAAAGATAAAGATAAAGATAAAGATAAAGATAAAGATAAAGATAAAGATAAAGATAAAGATAAAGATAAAGTAAAGATAAAGATAAAGATAAAGATAAAGATAAAGATAAAGATAAAGATAAAGATAAAGATACAGATACAGATACAGACACAGATACAGATACAGATACAGATACAGATACAGATACAGATACAGATAAAGATAAAGATAAAGATAAAGATAAAGATAAAGATAAAGATAAAGATAAAGATAAAGATAAAGATAAAGATAAAGATAAAGATACAGATACAGATACAGATACAGATACAGTTACAGATACAGATACAGATACAGATACAGATACAGATAAAGATAAAGATAAAGATACAGATACAGATACAGATACAGATACAGATACAGATACAGATACAGATACAGATACAGATACAGATAAAGATACAGATACAGATACAGATACAGATAAAGATAAAGATACAGATACAGATACAGACACAGATACAGATACAGATAAAGATAAAGATAAAGATAAAGATAAAGATAAAGATAAAGATAAAGATAAAGATAAAGATAAAGATAAAGATACAGATACAGATACAGACACAGATACAGATACAGATACAGATACAGATACAGATACAGATAAAGATAAAGATACAGATACAGATACAGATACAGATACAGTTACAGATACAGATACAGATACAGATACAGATACAGATACAGATAAAGATACAGATACAGACACAGATACAGATACAGATACAGATACAGATACAGATACAGATACAGATACAGATACAGATACAGATAAAGATACAGATACAGATGCAGATACAGATACAGATACAGATAAAGATACAGATAAAGATACAGATACAGATACAGACACAGATACAGATACAGATACAGATAAAGATACAGATACAGATAAAGATAAAGATAAAGATAAAGATAAAGATAAAGATAAAGATAAAGATAAAGATAAAGATAAAGATAAAGATAAAGATAAAGATAAAGATAAAGATAAAGATAAAGATAAAGATAAAGATAAAGATAAAGATAAAGATAAAGATAAAGGTAAAGATAAAGATAAAGATAAAGATAAAGATAAAGATAAAAATAAAGATACAGATACTGATACAGATACAGATACAGATACAGATAAAGATAAAGATAAAGATAAAGATAAAGATAAAGATAAAGATAAAGATAAAGATAAAGATAAAGATAAAGATAAAGATAAAGATAAAGATAAAGATAAAGATAAAGATAAAGATAAAGATAAAGATAAAGATAAAGATAAAGATAAAGATAAAGATAAAGATAAAGATAAAGATAAAGATAAAGATAAAGATAAAGATAAAGATAAAGATAAAGATAAAGATAAAGATAAAGATACAGATAAAGATAAAGATAAAGATACAGATACAGATACAGATACAGATACAGATACAGATACAGATACAGATACAGATACAGATACAGATAAAGATAGAGATAGAGATAAAGATACAGATACAGATACAGACAGATAAAGATAAAGATAAAGATAAAGATAAAGATAAAGATAAAGATACAGATACAGATACAGATACAGATACAGATACAGATACAGATAAAGATATAGATACAGATAAAGATACAGATACAGATAAAGATACAGATACAGATAAAGATACAGATACAGATACAGGTACAGACACAGATACAGATACAGATACAGATAAAGATACAGATACAGATACAGATACAGATAAAGATAAAGATAAAGATAAAGATAAAGATAAAGATAAAGATAAAGATACAGATACAGATACAGATACAGATACAGATAAAGATACAGATACAGATACAGATACAGATAAAGATAAAGATACAGATACAGATACAGACACAGATACAGATACAGATACAGATACAGATACAGATACAGATACAGATACAGATACAGATACAGATACAGATACAGATACAGATACAGATACAGATACAGATACAGATACAGATACAGATAAAGATACAGATACAGATAAAGATACAGATACAGATACAGATACAGATAAAGATACAGATACAGATACAGATACAGATAAAGATAAATATAAAGATAAAGATAAAGATACAGATACAGATACAGATACAGATACAGATACAGATACAGATACAGATACAGTTACAGATACAGATACAGATACAGATACAGATACAAATACAGATACAGATACAGATACAGACAGATAAAGATAAAGATAAAGATAAAGATAAAGATAAAGATAAAGATAAAGATAAAGATACAGATACAGATACAGATACAGATAAAGATAAAGATAAAGATAAAGATAAAGATAAAGATAAAGATAAAGATAAAGATAAAGATAAAGATAAAGATAAAGATAAAGATAAAGATAAAGATAAAGATAAAGATAAAGATAAAGATAAAGATAAAGATAAAGATAAAGATAAAGATAAAGATAAAGATAAAGATAAAGATAAAGATAAAGATAAAGATAAAGATAAAGATAAAGATACAGATAAAGATAAAGATAAAGATACAGATACAGATACAGATAAAGATACAGATACAGATACAGATACAGATAAAGATACAGATACAGATACAGATACAGATAAAGATAAATATAAAGATAAAGATAAAGATACAGATACAGATACAGATACAGATACAGATACAGATACAGATACAGATACAGTTACAGATACAGATACAGATACAGATACAGATACAAATACAGATACAGATACAGATACAGATACAGACAGATAAAGATAAAGATAAAGATAAAGATAAAGATAAAGATAAAGATAAAGATACAGATACAGATACAGATACAGATAAAGATAAAGATAAAGATAAAGATAAAGATAAAGATAAAGGTAAAGATAAAGATAAAGATAAAGTACAGATAAAGATAAAGATAAAGATAAAGATAAAGATAAAGATACAGATACAGATACAGACACAGATACAGATACAGATACAGATACAGATACAGATACAGATACAGATACAGATACAGATACAGACACAGATACAGATACAGATACAGATACAGATACAGATACAGATACAGATACAGATACAGATACAGATACAGATACAGATAAAGATAAAGATAAAGATAAAGATACAGATACAGATACAGATACAGATACAGTTACAGATACAGATACAGATACAGATACAGATACAGATACAGATAAAGATAAAGATACAGATACAGATACAGATACAGATACAGATACAGATACAGATAAAGATACAGATACAGATACAGATACAGATAAAGATACAGATACAGATACAGATACAGATAAAGATAAAGATACAGATACAGATACAGACACAGATACAGATACAGATACAGATACAGATACAGATACAGATACAGATACAGATACAGATACAGATAAAGATACAGATACAGACACAGATACAGATACAGATACAGATACAGATAAAGATACAGATACAGATACAGACACAGATACAGATACAGATACAGATACAGATAAAGATACAGATACAGATACAGACACAGATTCAGATACAGATACAGATACAGATAAAGATACAGATACAGATAAAGATACAGATACAGATAAAGATAAAGATAAAGATAAAGATAAAGATACAGATACAGATACAGATAAAGATAAAGATAAAGATACAGATACAGATACAGATACAGATACAGATACAGATACAGATAAAGATACAGATACAGATACAGATACAGATAAAGATAAAGATACAGATACAGATACAGACACAGATACAGATACAGATACAGATACAGATACAGATACAGATACAGATACAGATACAGATACAGATACAGATACAGATACAGATACAGATAAAGATACAGATACAGATACAGGTAAAGATAAAGATAAAGATAAAGATAAAGATAAAGATAAAGATAAAGATAAAGATACAGATACAGATACAGATACAGATACAGTTACAGATACAGATACAGATACAGATACAGAAAAAGATAAAGATAAAGATACAGATACAGATACAGATACAGATACAGATACAGATACAGATAAAGATAAAGGTAAAGATAAAGACAAAGATAAAGATAAAGATAAAGATAAAGATAAAGATAAAGATAAAGATAAAGATAAAGATAAAGATAAAGATAAAGATAAAGATAAAGATAAAGATAAAGATAAAGATAAAGATAAAGATAAAGATAAAGATAAAGATAAAGATAAAGATAAAGATAAAGATAAAGATAAAGATAAAGATAAAGATAAAGATAAAGATAAAGATAAAGATAAAGATAAAGATAAAGATAAAGATAAAGATAAAGATAAAGATAAAGATAAAGATAAAGATAAAGATAAAGATAAAGATAAAGATAAAGATAAAGATAAAGATAAAGATAAAGATAAAGATAAAGATAAAGACAAAGATAAAGATAAAGATAAAGATAAAGATAAAGATAAAGATAAAGATAAAGATAAAGATAAAGATAAAGATAAAGATAAAGATAAAGATAAAGATAAAGATAAAGATCAAGATAAAGATAAAGATAAAGATAAAGATACAGATACAGATACAGATAAAGATACAGATACAGATACAGATACAGATACAGATAAAGATAAAGATACAGATACAGATACAGATACAGATACAGATACAGATAAAGATACAGATACAGATACAGATACAGATAAAGATACAGATACAGATACAGATACAGATAAAGATAAAGATACAGATACAGATAAAGATACAGATACAGATAAAGATACAGATACAGATACAGATACAGATAAAGATACAGATAAAGATAAAGATACAGATACAGACACAGATACAGATACAGTTACAGATACAGATACAGATACAGATACAGATAAAGATAAAGATACAGATACAGATAAAGATAAAGATAAAGATAAAGATAAAGATAAAGATAAAGATAAAGATAAAGATAAAGATAAAGATAAAGATAAAGATAAAGATAAAGATAAAGGTAAAGATAAAGATAAAGATAAAGATAAAGATAAAGATAAAGATAAAGATAAAGATAAAGATAAAGATAAAGATAAAGATAAAGATAAAGATAAAGATAAAGATAAAGATAAAGATAAAGATAAAGATAAAGATAAAGATAAAGATAAAGATAAAGATAAAGATAAAGATAAAGATAAAGATAAAGATAAAGATAAAGATAAAGATAAAGATAAAGATAAAGATAAAGATAAAGATAAAGATAAAGAGAAAGATAAAGATAAAGATAAAGATAAAGATAAAGATAAAGATAAAGATACAGATACAGATACAGATAAAGATAAAGATAAAGATAAAGATAAAGATAAAGATAAAGATAAAGATAAAGATAAAGATAAAGATAAAGATAAAGATACAGATACAGATACAGATACAGATACATTTACAGATACAGATACAGTTACAGATACAGATACAGATACAGATACAGATACAGATACAGATGCAGATACAGATACAGATACAGATACAAATACAGATACAGATACAGATACAGATACAGATAAAGATAAAGATACAGATACAGATACAGATACAGATACAGATACAGATACAGATACAGATAAAGATAAAGATACAGATACAGATACAGATACAGATACAGATACAGATACAGATAAAGATACAGATACAGATACAGATACAGATACAGATACAGTTACAGATACAGATACAGATACAGATACAGATACAGATACAGATACAGATACAGATACTGATACAGATACAGATACAAATACAGATACAGATACAGATACAGATACAGATACAGATACAGATACAGATAAAGATAACGATACAGAACAGATACAGATACAGATACAGATACAGATACAGATACAATACAATACAGATAACAGATACAGATACAGACATACAGATACAGATAAAGATAAAGATAAAGATAATAAGATAAAGATAAAGATAAAGATAAAGATAAAGATAAAGATAAAGATAAAAAGATAAAGATAAAGATAAAGATAAAGATAAAGATAAGATAAGATAAAGATAAAGATAAAGATAAGATAAAGATAAAGATAAAGATAAAGATAAAGATAAAGATAAAGATAAAGATAAAGATAAAGATAAAGATAAAGATAAAGATAAAGATAAAGATAAAGATAAAGATAAAGATAAGATAAAGATAAGATAAGATAAGAAAGATAAAGATAAAGATAAAGATAAAGATAAAAGATAAAGATAAAGATAAAGATAAAGATAAAGGATACAGATAAAGATAAAGATAAAGATAAGATAAGTAAAGATAAAGATAAAGATAAAGATAAAGATAAAGATAAAGATAAAGATAAAGATAAAGATAAAGATAAAGATAAAGATAAAGATAAAGATAAAGATAAAGATAAAGATAAAGGTAAGATAAAGATAAAGATAAAGATAAAGATAAAGATAAAGGATAAAGATAAAGATAAAGATAAAGATAAAGATAAAGATAAAGATAAAGATAAAGATAAAGATAAAGATAAAGATAAAGATAAAGGATAAAGATAAAGATAAAGATAAAGATAAAAGATAAAGATAAAGATAAAGATAAAGATAAAGGTAAAGATAAAGGTAAAGATAAAGATAAAGATAAAGATAAAGATAAAGATAAAGATAAAGATAAAGATAAAGATAAAGATAAAGATAAAGATAAAGATAAAGATAAAGATAAAGATAAAGATAAAGATAAAGATAAAGATAAAGATAAAGATAAAGATAAAGATAAAGATAAAGAGAAAGATAAAGATAAAGATACAGATACAGATACAGATACAGATACAGATACAGTTACAGATACAGATACAGTTACAGATACAGATACAGATACAGATACAGATACAGATACAGATACAGATACAGATAAAGATACAAAAACAGATAAAGATAAAGATACAGATACAGATACAGATACAGATACAAATACAGATACAGATACGGATACAGATACAGATACAGATACAGATACAGATACAAATACAGATACAGATACAGATACAGATACAGATAAAGATAAAGATAAAAGATAAAGATAAAGATAAAAGATAAAAGATAAAGATAAAGATAAAGATAAAGATAAAGAAAAGATAAAGATAAAGATAAAGATAAAGATAAAGATAAAGATAAAGATAAAGATAAAGATAAAGATAAAGATAAAGATAAAGATAAAGATAAAGATAAAGATAAAGATAAAGATAAAGATAAAGATAAAGATAAAGATAAAGATAAAGATAAAGATAAAGATAAAGATAAAGATAAAGATAAAGATAAAGATAAAGATAAAGATAAAGATAAAGATAAAGATAAAGATAAAGATAAAGATAAAGATAAAGATAAAGATAAAGATAAAGATAAAGATAAAGATAAAGATAAAGATAAAGATAAAGATAAAGATAAAGATAAAGATAAAGATAAAGATAAAGATAAAGATAAAGATAAAGATAAAGATAAAGATAAAGATAAAGATAAAGATAAAGATAAAGATAAAGATAAAGATAAAGATAAAGATAAAGATAAAGATAAAGATAAAGATAAAGATAAAGATAAAGATAAAGATAAAGATAAAGATAAAGATAAAGATAAAGATAAAGATAAAGATAAAGATAAAGATAAAGATAAAGATAAAGATAAAGATAAAGATAAAGATAAAGATAAAGATAAAGATAAAGATAAAGATAAAGATAAAGATAAAGATAAAGATAAAGATAAAGATAAAGATAAAGATAAAGATAAAGATAAAGATAAAGATAAAGATAAAGATAAAGATAAAGATAAAGATAAGATAAAGATAAAGATAAAGATAAAGATAAAGATAAAGATAAAGATAAAGATAAAGATAAAGATAAAGATAAAGATAAAGATAAAGATAAAGATAAAGATAAAGATAAAGATAAAGATAAAGATAAAGATAAAGATACAGATACAGATAAAGATAAAGATAAAGATAAAGATAAAGATAAAGATACAGATACAGATACAGATACAGATACAGATACAGATACAGATACAGATACAGATACAGATACAGACAGATAAAGATAAAGATAAAGATACAGATACAGATACAGATAAAGATAAAGATAAAGATAAAGATAAAGATAAAGATAAAGATAAAGATAAAGATACAGATACAGATACAGATACAGATACAGTTACAGATACAGATACAGATACAGATACAGATACAGATACAGATACAGATACAGATACAGATGCAGATACAGATACAGATACAGATACAGATACAGATAAAGATACAGATACAGATACAGATAAAGATACAGATACAGATACAGATACAGATACAGATAAAGATAAAGATACAGATACAGATACAGACACAGATACAGATACAGATACAGATACAGATACAGATACAGATACAGATACAGATACAGATACAGATACAGATAAAGATACAGATACAGATGCAGATACAGATACAGATACAGATAAAGAAGTAAAGATAAAGATAAAGATAAAGATACAGATACAGATACAGATAGAGATAAGATAAGATAAAGATAAAGATAAAGATAAGATAAAGATAAAGATAAAGATAAAGATAAAGATAAAGATAAAGATAAAGATAAAGATAAAGATAAAGATAAAGATAAAGATAAAAATAAAGATACACAGATACAGATACAGATACAGATAAAGATAAAGATAAAGATAAAGATAAAGATAAAGATAAAGATAAAGATAAAGATAAAGATAAAGATAAAGATAAAGATAAAGATAAAGATAAAGATAAAGATAAAGATAAAGATAAAGATAAAGATAAAGATAAAGATAAAGATAAAGATAAAGATAAAGATAAAGATAAAGATAAAGATAAAGATAAAGATAAAGATAAAGATAAAGATAAAGATAAAGATAAAGATACAGATAAAGATAAAGATAAAGATACAGATACAGATACAGATACAGATACAGATACAGATACAGATACAGATACAGATACAGATACAGATAAAGAAAGAGATAGAGATAAAGATACAGATACAGATACAGACAGATAAAGATAAAGATAAAGATAAAGATAAAGATAAAGATAAAGATACAGATACAGATACAGATACAGATACAGATACAGATACAGATAAAGATACAGATACAGATAAAGATACAGATACAGATAAAGATACAGATACAGATAAAGATACAGATACAGATACAGGTACAGACACAGATACAGATACAGATACAGATAAAGATACAGATACAGATACAGATAAAGATAAAGATAAAGATAAAGATAAAGATAAAGATACAGATACAGATACAGATACAGATACAGATAAAGATACAGATACAGATACAGATACAGATAAAGATAAAGATACAGATACAGATACAGATACAGATACAGATACAGATACAGATACAGATACAGATACAGATACAGATACAGATACAGATACAGATACAGATACAGATAAAGATACAGATACAGATACAGATAAAGATACAGATACAGATACAGATACAGATAAAGATACAGATACAGATACAGATACAGATAAAGATAAATATAAAGATAAAGATAAAGATACAGATACAGATACAGATACAGATACAGATACAGATACAGATACAGATACAGATACAGTTACAGATACAGATACAGATACAGATACAGATACAGATACAGATACAGATACAGATACAGATACAAATACAGATACAGATACAGATACAGATACAGACAGATAAAGATAAAGATAAAGATAAAGATAAAGATAAAGATAAAGATACAGATACAGATACAGATAAAGATAAAGATAAAGATAAAGATAAAGATAAAGATAAAGATAAAGATAAAGATAAAGATAAAGATAAAGATAAAGATAAAGATAAAGATAAAGATAAAGATAAAGATAAAGATAAAGTAAAGATAAAGATAAAGATAAAGATAAAGATAAAGATAAAGATAAAGATAAAGATAAAGATAAAGATACAGATACAGATACAGACACAGATACAGATACAGATACAGATACAGATACAGATACAGATACAGATAAAGATAAAGATAAAGATAAAGATAAAGATAAAGATAAAGATAAAGATAAAGATAAAGATAAAGATAAAGATAAAGATAAAGATACAGATACAGATACAGATACAGATACAGTTACAGATACAGATACAGATACAGATACAGATACAGATAAAGATAAAGATACAGATACAGATACAGATACAGATACAGATACAGATACAGATACAGATACAGATACAGATACAGATACAGATAAAGATACAGATACAGATACAGATACAGATAAAGATAAAGATACAGATACAGATACAGACACAGATACAGATACAGATAAAGATAAAGATAAAGATAAAGATAAAGATAAAGATAAAGATAAAGATAAAGATAAAGATAAAGATAAAGATACAGATACAGATACAGACACAGATACAGATACAGATACAGATACAGATACAGATAAAGATAAAGATAAAGATACAGATACAGATACAGATACAGATACAGTTACAGATACAGATACAGATACAGATACAGATACAGATACAGATACAGATACAGATACAGATAAAGATACAGATACAGACACAGATACAGATACAGATACAGATACAGATACAGATACAGATACAGATACAGATACAGATACAGATAAAGATACAGATACAGATGCAGATACAGATACAGATACAGATAAAGATACAGATAAAGATACAGATACAGATACAGACACAGATACAGATACAGATACAGATAAAGATACAGATACAGATAAAGATAAAGATAAAGATAAAGATAAAGATAAAGATAAAGATAAAGATAAAGATAAAGATAAAGATAAAGATAAAGATAAAGATAAAGATAAAGATAAAGATAAAGATAAAGATAAAGATAAAGATAAAGATAAAGATAAAGATAAAGATAAAGATAAAGGTAAAGATAAAGATAAAGATAAAGATAAAGATAAAGATAAAGATAAAGATAAAGATAAAGATAAAGATAAAGATAAAGATAAAGATAAAGATAAAGATAAAGATAAAGATAAAGATAAAGATAAAGATAAAGATAAAGGTAAAGATAAAGATAAAGATAAAGATAAAGATAAAGATAAAAATAAAGATACAGATACTGATACAGATACAGATACAGATACAGATAAAGATAAAGATAAAGATAAAGATAAAGATAAAGATAAAGATAAAGATAAAGATAAAGATAAAGATAAAGATAAAGATAAAGATAAAGATAAAGATAAAGATAAAGATAAAGATAAAGATAAAGATAAAGATAAAGATAAAGATAAAGATAAAGATAAAGATAAAGATAAAGATAAAGATAAAGATAAAGATAAAGATAAAGATAAAGATAAAGATAAAGATAAAGATAAAGATAAAGATAAAGATAAAGATACAGATAAAGATAAAGATAAAGATACAGATACAGATACAGATACAGATACAGATACAGATACAGATACAGATACAGATACAGATACAGATAAAGATAGAGATAGAGATAAAGATACAGATACAGATACAGACAGATAAAGATAAAGATAAAGATAAAGATAAAGATAAAGATAAAGATAAAGATACAGATACAGATACAGATACAGATACAGATACAGATACAGATAAAGATATAGATACAGATAAAGATACAGATACAGATAAAGATACAGATACAGATAAAGATACAGATACAGATACAGGTACAGACACAGATACAGATACAGATACAGATAAAGATACAGATACAGATACAGATACAGATAAAGATAAAGATAAAGATAAAGATAAAGATAAAGATAAAGATAAAGATACAGATACAGATACAGATACAGATACAGATAAAGATACAGATACAGATACAGATACAGATAAAGATAAAGATACAGATACAGATACAGACACAGATACAGATACAGATACAGATACAGATACAGATACAGATACAGATACAGATACAGATACAGATACAGATACAGATACAGATACAGATACAGATACAGATACAGATACAGATACAGATACAGATACAGATACAGATAAAGATACAGATACAGATAAAGATACAGATACAGATACAGATACAGATAAAGATACAGATACAGATACAGATACAGATAAAGATAAATATAAAGATAAAGATAAAGATACAGATACAGATACAGATACAGATACAGATACAGATACAGATACAGATACAGTTACAGATACAGATACAGATACAGATACAGATACAAATACAGATACAGATACAGATACAGATACAGACAGATAAAGATAAAGATAAAGATAAAGATAAAGATAAAGATAAAGATACAGATACAGATACAGATACAGATAAAGATAAAGATAAAGATAAAGATAAAGATAAAGATAAAGATAAAGATAAAGATAAAGTAAAGATGAAGATAAAGATAAAGATAAAGATAAAGATAAAGATAAAGATACAGATACAGATACAGACACAGATACAGATACAGATACAGATACAGATACAGATACAGATACAGATACAGATACAGATACAGATACAGATAAAGATAAAGATAAAGATAAAGATACAGATACAGATACAGATACAGATACAGTTACAGATACAGATACAGATACAGATACAGATACAGATACAGATAAAGATAAAGATACAGATACAGATACAGATACAGATACAGATACAGATACAGATAAAGATACAGATACAGATACAGATACAGATAAAGATACAGATACAGATACAGATACAGATAAAGATAAAGATACAGATACAGATACAGACACAGATACAGATACAGATACAGATACAGATACAGATACAGATACAGATACAGATACAGATACAGATAAAGATACAGATACAGACACAGATACAGATACAGATACAGATACAGATAAAGATACAGATACAGATACAGACACAGATACAGATACAGATACAGATACAGATAAAGATACAGATACAGATACAGACACAGATTCAGATACAGATACAGATACAGATAAAGATACAGATACAGATAAAGATACAGATACAGATAAAGATAAAGATAAAGATAAAGATAAAGATAAAGATACAGATACAGATACAGATAAAGATAAAGATAAAGATACAGATACAGATACAGATACAGATACAGATACAGATACAGATAAAGATACAGATACAGATACAGATACAGATACAGATAAAGATAAAGATAAAGATACAGATACAGATACAGACACAGATACAGATACAGATACAGATACAGATACAGATACAGATACAGATACAGATACAGATACAGATACAGATACAGATACAGATAAAGATACAGATACAGATACAGGTAAAGATAAAGATAAAGATAAAGATAAAGATAAAGATAAAGATAAAGATAAAGATACAGATACAGATACAGATACAGATACAGTTACAGATACAGATACAGATACAGATACAGAAAAAGATAAAGATAAAGATACAGATACAGATACAGATACAGATACAGATACAGATAAAGATAAAGGTAAAGATAAAGACAAAGATAAAGATAAAGATAAAGATAAAGATAAAGATAAAGATAAAGATAAAGATAAAGATAAAGATAAAGATAAAGATAAAGATAAAGATAAAGATAAAGATAAAGATAAAGATAAAGATAAAGATAAAGATAAAGATAAAGATAAAGATAAAGATAAAGATAAAGATAAAGATAAAGATAAAGATAAAGATAAAGATAAAGATAAAGATAAAGATAAAGATAAAGATAAAGATAAAGATAAAGATAAAGATAAAGACAAAGATAAAGATAAAGATAAAGATAAAGATAAAGATAAAGATAAAGATAAAGATAAAGATAAAGATAAAGATAAAGATAAAGATAAAGATAAAGATAAAGATAAAGATAAAGATAAAGATAAAGATAAAGATAAAGATAAAGATCAAGATAAAGATAAAGATAAAGATAAAGATACAGATACAGATACAGATAAAGATACAGATACAGATACAGATACAGATACAGATAAAGATAAAGATACAGATACAGATACAGATACAGATACAGATACAGATAAAGATACAGATACAGATACAGATACAGATAAAGATACAGATACAGATACAGATACAGATAAAGATAAAGATACAGATACAGATACAGACACAGATACAGATACAGATACAGATAAAGATACAGATACAGATAAAGATACAGATACAGATAAAGATACAGATACAGATAAAGATACAGATACAGATACAGATACAGATAAAGATAAAGATACAGATAAAGATAAAGATACAGATACAGATACAGATACAGATACAGTTACAGATACCGATACAGATACAGATACAGATACAGATAAAGATAAAGATACAGATACAGATAAAGATAAAGATAAAGATAAAGATAAAGATAAAGATAAAGATAAAGATAAAGATAAAGATAAAGATAAAGATAAAGATAAAGATAAAGATAAAGATAAAGATAAAGATAAAGATAAAGATAAAGATAAAGATAAAGATAAAGGTAAAGATAAAGATAAAGATAAAGATAAAGATAAAGATAAAGATAAAGATAAAGATAAAGATAAAGATAAAGATAAAGATAAAGATAAAGATAAAGATAAAGATAAAGATAAAGATAAAGATAAAGATAAAGATAAAGATAAAGATAAAGATAAAGATAAAGATAAAGATAAAGATAAAGATAAAGATAAAGATAAAGATAAAGATAAAGATAAAGATAAAGATAAAGATAAAGATAAAGATAAAGAGAAAGATAAAGATAAAGATAAAGATAAAGATAAAGATAAAGATAAAGATACAGATACAGATACAGATAAAGATAAAGATAAAGATAAAGATAAAGATAAAGATAAAGATAAAGATAAAGATAAAGATAAAGATACAGATACAGATACAGATACAGATACAGATACATTTACAGATACAGATACAGTTACAGATACAGATACAGATACAGATACAGATACAGATACAGATGCAGATACAGATACAGATACAGATACAAATACAGATACAGATACAGATACAGATACAGATAAAGATACAGATACAGATACAGATAAAGATACAGATACAGATACAGATACAGATAAAGATAAAGATACAGATACAGATACAGATACAGATACAGATACAGATACAGATACAGATAAAGATAAAGATAAAGATACAGATACAGATACAGATACAGATACAGATACAGATACAGATAAAGATAAAGATACAGATACAGATACAGATACAGATACAGATACAGATACAGTTACAGATACAGATACAGATACAGATACAGATACAGATACAGATACAGATACAGATACTGATACAGATACAGATACAAATACAGATACAGATACAGATACAGATACAGATACAGATACAGATACAGATACAGATACAGATACAGATAAAGATAACGATACAGATACAGATACAGATACAGATACAGATACAGATACAGATACAGATACAAATACAGATACAGATACAGATACAGATACAGATACAGATACAGATACAGATAAAGATAAAGATACAGATACAGATACAGACACAGATACAGATACAGATACAGATACAGATACAGATACAGATACAGATACAGATACAGATACAGATACAGATACAGATACAGATACAGATACAGATACAGATACAGATAAAGATACAGATACAGATAAAGATACAGATACAGATACAGATACAGATAAAGATACAGATACAGATACAGATACAGATAAAGATAAATATAAAGATAAAGATAAAGATACAGATACAGATACAGATACAGATACAGATACAGATACAGATACAGATACAGTTACAGATACAGATACAGATACAGATACAGATACAAATACAGATACAGATACAGATACAGATACAGACAGATAAAGATAAAGATAAAGATAAAGATAAAGATAAAGATAAAGATACAGATACAGATACAGATACAGATAAAGATACAGATAAAGATAAATATAAAGATAAAGATAAAGATACAGATACAGATACAGATACAGATACAGATACAGATACAGATACAGATACAGATACAGTTACAGATACAGATACAGATACAGATACAGATACAAATACAGATACAGATACAGATACAGATACAGACAGATAAAGATAAAGATAAAGATAAAGATAAAGATAAAGATAAAGATAAAGATAAAGATAAAGATAAAGATAAAGATAAAGATAAAGATAAAGATAAAGATAAAGATAAAGATAAAGATAAAGTAAAGATAAAGATAAAGATAAAGATAAAGATAAAGATAAAGATAAAGATAAAGATACAGATACAGATACAGACACAGATACAGATACAGATACAGATACAGATACAGATACAGATACAGATAAAGATAAAGATAAAGATAAAGATAAAGATAAAGATAAAGATAAAGATAAAGATAAAGATAAAGATAAAGATAAAGATACAGATACAGATACAGATACAGATACAGTTACAGATACAGATACAGATACAGATACAGATACAGATAAAGATAAAGATAAAGATACAGATACAGATACAGATACAGATACAGATACAGATACAGATACAGATACAGATACAGATACAGATACAGATAAAGATACAGATACAGATACAGATACAGATAAAGATAAAGATACAGATACAGATACAGACACAGATACAGATACAGATAAAGATAAAGATAAAGATAAAGATAAAGATAAAGATAAAGATAAAGATAAAGATAAAGATAAAGATAAAGATAAAGATAAAGATAAAGATAAAGATAAAGATACAGATACAGATACAGACACAGATACAGATACAGATACAGATACAGATACAGATAAAGATAAAGATAAAGATACAGATACAGATACAGATACAGATACAGTTACAGATACAGATACAGATACAGATACAGATACAGATACAGATACAGATACAGATAAAGATACAGATACAGACACAGATACAGATACAGATACAGATACAGATACAGATACAGATACAGATACAGATACAGATACAGATAAAGATACAGATACAGATGCAGATACAGATACAGATACAGATAAAGATACAGATAAAGATACAGATACAGATACAGACACAGATACAGATACAGATACAGATAAAGATACAGATACAGATAAAGATAAAGATAAAGATAAAGATAAAGATAAAGATAAAGATAAAGATAAAGATAAAGATAAAGATAAAGATAAAGATAAAGATAAAGATAAAGATAAAGATAAAGATAAAGATAAAGATAAAGATAAAGATAAAGATAAAGATAAAGGTAAAGATAAAGATAAAGATAAAGATAAAGATAAAGATAAAGATAAAGATAAAGATAAAGATAAAGATAAAGATAAAGATAAAGATAAAGATAAAGATAAAGATAAAGATAAAGATAAAGATAAAGATAAAGATAAAGATAAAGGTAAAGATAAAGATAAAGATAAAGATAAAGATAAAGATAAAAATAAAGATACAGATACTGATACAGATACAGATACAGATACAGATAAAGATAAAGATAAAGATAAAGATAAAGATAAAGATAAAGATAAAGATAAAGATAAAGATAAAGATAAAGATAAAGATAAAGATAAAGATAAAGATAAAGATAAAGATAAAGATAAAGATAAAGATAAAGATAAAGATAAAGATAAAGATAAAGATAAAGATAAAGATAAAGATAAAGATAAAGATAAAGATAAAGATAAAGATAAAGATAAAGATAAAGATAAAGATAAAGATAAAGATAAAGATAAAGATAAAGATAAAGATAAAGATACAGATAAAGATAAAGATAAAGATACAGATACAGATACAGATACAGATACAGATACAGATACAGATACAGATACAGATACAGATACAGATAAAGATAGAGATAGAGATAAAGATACAGATACAGATACAGACAGATAAAGATAAAGATAAAGATAAAGATAAAGATAAAGATACAGATACAGATACAGATACAGATACAGATACAGATACAGATAAAGATATAGATACAGATAAAGATACAGATACAGATAAAGATACAGATACAGATAAAGATACAGATACAGATACAGGTACAGACACAGATACAGATACAGATACAGATAAAGATACAGATACAGATACAGATACAGATAAAGATAAAGATAAAGATAAAGATAAAGATAAAGATAAAGATACAGATACAGATACAGATACAGATACAGATAAAGATACAGATACAGATACAGATACAGATAAAGATAAAGATACAGATACAGATACAGACACAGATACAGATACAGATACAGATACAGATACAGATACAGATACAGATACAGATACAGATACAGATACAGATACAGATACAGATACAGATACAGATAAAGATACAGATACAGATAAAGATACAGATACAGATACAGATACAGATAAAGATACAGATACAGATACAGATACAGATAAAGATAAATATAAAGATAAAGATAAAGATACAGATACAGATAAAGATACAGATACAGATACAGATACAGATAAAGATAAAGATACAGATACAGATACAGACACAGATACAGATACAGATACAGATACAGATACAGATACAGATACAGATACAGATACAGATACAGATACAGATACAGATACAGATACAGATACAGATACAGATACAGATAAAGATACAGATACAGATAAAGATACAGATACAGATACAGATACAGATAAAGATACAGATACAGATACAGATACAGATAAAGATAAATATAAAGATAAAGATAAAGATACAGATACAGATACAGATACAGATACAGATACAGATACAGATACAGATACAGTTACAGAGATACAGTTACAGATACAGATACAGATACAGATACAGATACAAATACAGATACAGATACAGATACAGATACAGACAGATAAAGATACAGATACAGATACAGATACAGATACAGATAAAGATAAAGATACAGATACAGATACAGATACAGATACAGATACAGATACAGATACAGATACAGATACAGATACAGATACAGATACAGATACAGATAAAGATAAAGATAAAGATAAAGATAAAGATAAAGATAAAGATAAGATAAAGATAAAGATAAAGATAAAGATAAAGATAAAGATAAAGATAAAGATAAAGATAAAGATAAAGATAAAGATAAAGATAAAGATAAAGATAAAGATAAAGATAAAGATAAAGATAAAGATAAAGATAAAGATAAAGATAAAGATAAAGATAAAGATAAAGATAAAGATAAAGATAAAGATAAAGATAAAGATAAAGATAAAGATAAAGATAAAGATAAAGATAAAGATAAAGATAAAGATAAAGATAAAGATAAAGATAAAGATAAAGATAAAGATAAAGATAAAGATAAAGATAAAGATAAAGATAAAGATAAAGATAAAGATAAAGATAAAGGTAAAGATAAAGGTAAAGATAAAGATAAAGATAAAGATAAAGATAAAGATAAAGATAAAGATAAAGATAAAGATAAAGATAAAGATAAAGATAAAGATAAAGATAAAGATAAAGATAAAGATAAAGATAAAGATAAAGATAAAGATAAAGATAAAGATAAAGATAAAGATAAAGATAAAGATAAAGATAAAGATAAAGATAAAGATAAAGATAAAGATAAAGATAAAGATAAAGATAAAGATAAAGATAAAGATAAAGATAAAGATAAAGATAAAGATAAAGATAAAGATAAAGATAAAGATAAAGATAAAGATAAAGATAAAGATAAAGATAAAGATAAAGATAAAGATAAAGATAAAAATAAAGATACAGATACTGATACAGATACAGATACAGATACAGATAAAGATAAAGATAAAGATAAAGATAAAGATAAAGATAAAGATAAAGATAAAGATAAAGATAAAGATACAGATACAGACACAGATACAGATACAGATACAGATACAGATACAGATACAGATACAGATACAGATACAGATACAGATACAGATACAGATACAGATACAGATAAAGATAAAGATAAAGATAAAGATACAGATACAGATACAGATACAGATACAGTTACAGATACAGATACAGATACAGATACAGATACAGATACAGATACAGATACAGATACAGATACAGATACTGATACAGATACAGATACAAATACAGATACAGATACAGATACAGATACAGATACAGATACAGATACAGATACAGATAAAGATAAAGATACAGATACAGATACAGATACAGATACAGATACAGATACAGATACAGATACAGATACAGATACAAATACAGATACAGATACAGATACAGATACAGATACAGATAAAGATAAAGATAAAGATAAAGATAAAGATAAAGATAAAGGTAAAGATAAAGATAAAGATAAAGATAAAGATAAAGATAAAGATAAAGATAACGATAAAGATAAAGATAAAGATAAAGATAAAGATAAAGATAAAGATAAAGATAAAGATAAAGATAAAGATAAAGATAAAGATAAAGATAAAGATAAAGATAAAGATAAAGATAAAGATAAAGATAAAGATAAAGATAAAGATAAAGATAAAGATAAAGGTAAAGATAAAGGTAAAGATAAAGATAAAGATAAAGATAAAGATAAAGATAAAGATAAAGATAAAGATAAAGATAAAGATAAAGATAAAGATAAAGATAAAGATAAAGGTAAAGATAAAGGTAAAGATAAAGATAAAGATAAAGATAAAGATAAAGATAAAGATAAAGATAAAGATAAAGATAAGATAAAGATAAAGATAAAGATAAAGATAAAGATAAAGATAAAGATAAAGATAAAGATAAAGATAAAGATAAAGATAAAGATAAAGATAAAGATAAAGATAAAGATAAAGATAAAGATAAAGATAAAGATAAAGATAAAGATAAAGATAAAGATAAAGATAAAGATAAAGATAAAGATAAAGATAAAGATAAAGATAAAGATAAAGATAAAGATAAAGATAAAGATAAAGATAAAGATAAAGATAAAGATAAAGATAAAGATAAAGATAAAGATAAAGATAAAGATAAAGATAAAGATAAAGATAAAGATAAAGATAAAGATAAAGATAAAGATAAAGATAAAGATAAAGATAAAGATAAAGATAAAGATAAAGATAAAGATAAAGATAAAGATAAAGATAAAGATAAAGATAAAGATAAAGATAAAGATAAAGATAAAGATAAAGATAAAGATAAAGATAAAGATAAAGATAAAGATAAAAATAAAGATACAGATACTGATACAGATACAGATACAGATACAGATACAGATAAAGATAAAGATAAAGATACAGATACAGATAAAGATAAAGATAAAGATAAAGATAAAGATAAAGATAAAGATAAAGATAAAGATAAAGATAAAGATAAAGATAAAGATAAAGATAAAGATAAAGATAAAGGTAAAGATAAAGACAAAGATAAAGATAAAGATAAAGATAAAGATAAAGATAAAGATAAAGATAAAGATAAAGATAAAGATAAAGATAAAGATAAAGATAAAGATAAAGATAAAGATAAAGATAAAGATAAAGATAAAGATAAAGATAAAGATATAGATAAAGATAAAGATAAAGATAAAGATAAAGATAAAGATAAAGATAAAGATAAAGATAAAGATAAAGATAAAGATAAAGATAAAGATAAAGATAAAGATAAAGATAAAGATAAAGATAAAGATAAAGATAAAGATAAAGATAAAGATAAAGATAAAGATAAAGATAAAGATAAAGAGAAAGATAAAGATAAAGACAAAGATAAAGATAAAGATAAAGATAAAGATAAAGATACAGATACAGATACAGATAAAGATAAAGATAAAGATAAAGATACAGATACAGATACAGATACAGATACAGATACAGATACAGTTACAGATACAGATGCAGATACAGATACAGATACAGATACAGATACTGATACAGATACAGATACAAATACAGATACAGATACAGATACAGATACAGATACAGATACAGATACAGATAAAGATACAGATACAGATACAGATACAGATACAGATACAGATACAGATACAGATACAGATACAGATACAAATACAGATACAGATACAGATACAGATACAGATAAAGATAAAGATAAAGATAAAGATAAAGATAAAGATACAGATACAGATACAGATACAGATACAGATACAGATACAGATACAGATACAGATACAAATACAGATACAGATACAGATACAGATACAGATAAAGATAAAGATAAAGATAAAGATAAAGATAAAGATAAAGATAAAGATAAAGATAAAGATAAAGATAAAGATAAAGATAAAGATAAAGATAAAGATAAAGATAAAGATAAAGATAAAGATAAAGATAAAGATAAAGATAAAGATAAAGATAAAGATAAAGATAAAGATAAAGATAAGATAAAGATAAAGATACAGATACAGATACAGATACAGATACAGATACAGATACAGATACAGATACAGATAGAGATAAGATAAGATAAAGATAAAGATAAAGATAAAGATAAAGATAAAGATAAAGATAAAGATAAAGATAAAGATAAAGACAAAGATAAAGATAAAGATAAAGATAAAGATAAAGATAAAGATAAAGATAAAGATAAAGATAAAGATACAGATAAAGATAAAGATAAAGATAAAGACAAAGATAAAGATAAAGATAAAGATAAAGATAAAGATAAAGATAAAGATAAAGATAAAGATAAAGATAAAGATAAAGATAAAGATAAAGATAAAGATAAAGATAAAGATAAAGATAAAGATAAAGATAAAGATAAAGATAAAGATAAAGATAAAGATAAAGATAAAGATAAAGATAAAGATAAAGATAAAGATAAAGATAAAGATAAAGATAAAGATAAAGATAAAGATAAAAATAAAGATACAGATACAGACACAGATACAGATACAGATACAGATACAGATGCAGATACAGATACAGATACAGATACAAATACAGATACAGATACAGATACAGATACAGATAAAGATACAGATACAGATAAAGATACAGATACAGATACAGATACAGATAAAGATAAAGATACAGATACAGATAAAGATAAAGATAAAGATACAGATACAGATACAGATACAGATACAGATACAGATACAGATAAAGATAAAGATACAGATACAGATACAGATACAGATACAGATACAGATACAGATACAGATACAGATACAGATACAAATACAGATACAGATACAGATACAGATACAGATACAGATACAGATACAGATACAGATACAGATACAGATACAGATAAAGATACAGATACAGATACAGATACAGATACAGATACAGATACAGATACAGATACAAATACAGATACAGATACAGATACAGATACAGATAAAGATAAAGATAAAGATAAAGATAAAGATAAAGATAAAGATAAAGATAAAGATAAAGATAAAGATACAGATACAGATACAGATAAAGATACAGATACAGATACAGATACAGATAAAGATAAAGATACAGATACAGATACAGATACAGACACAGATACAGATACAGATACAGATACAGATACAGATACAGATACAGATACAGATAAAGATACAGATACAGATGCAGATACAGATACAGATACAGATAAAGATAAAGATAAAGATAAAGATACAGATACAGATACAGATACAGATACAGATACAGATACAGATACAGATAGAGATAAGATAAGATAAAGATAAAGATAAAGATAAAGATAAAGATAAAGATAAAGATAAAGATAAAGATAAAGATAAAGATAAAGATAAAGATAAAGATAAAGATAAAGATAAAGATAAAGATAAAGATAAAGATAAAGATAAAGATAAAGATAAAGATAAAGATAAAGATAAAGATAAAGATATAGATAAAAATAAAGATACAGATACAGACACAGATACAGATACAGATACAGATACAGATGCAGATACAGATACAGATACAGATACAAATACAGATACAGATACAGATACAGATACAGATACAGATAAAGATACAGATACAGATAAAGATACAGATACAGATACAGATACAGATAAAGATAAAGATACAGATACAGATACAGATAAAGATAAAGATCCAGATACAGATACAGATACAGATACAGATACAGATACAGATACAGATACAGATAAAGATAAAGATACAGATACAGATACAGATACAGATACAGATACAGATACAGATACAGATACAAATACAGATACAGATACAGATACAGATACAGATAAAGATAAAGATAAAGATAAAGATAAAGATAAAGATAAAGATAAAGATAAAGATAAAGATAAAGATAAAGATAAAGATAAAGATAAAGATAAAGATAAAGATAAAGATAAAGATAAAGATAAAGATAAAGATAAAGATAAAGATAAAGATAAAAATAAAGATACAGATACTGATACAGATACAGATACAGATACAGATAAAGATAAAGATAAAGATAAAGATAAAGATAAAGATAAAGATAAAGATAAAGATAAAGATACAGATACAGACACAGATACAGATACAGATACAGATACAGATACAGATACAGATACAGATACAGATACAGATACAGATACAGATAAAGATAAAGATAAAGATAAAGATACAGATACAGATACAGATACAGATACAGTTACAGATACAGATACAGATACAGATACAGATACAGATACAGATACAGATACAGATACAGATACAGATACTGATACAGATACAGATACAAATACAGATACAGATACAGATACAGATACAGATACAGATACAGATACAGATACAGATAAAGATAAAGATACAGATACAGATACAGATACAGATACAGATACAGATACAGATACAGATACAGATACAGATACAAATACAGATACAGATACAGATACAGATACAGATACAGATAAAGATAAAGATAAGATAAAGATAAAGATAAAGATAAAGATAAAGGTAAAGATAAAGATAAAGATAAAGATAAAGATAAAGATAAAGATAAAGATAAAGATAAAGATAAAGATAAAGATAAAGATAAAGATAAAGATAAAGATAAAGATAAAGAAAAGATAAAGATAAAGATAAAGATAAAGATAAAGATAAAGATAAAGATAAAGATAAAGATAAAGATAAAGATAAAGATAAAGATAAAGATAAAGATAAAGATAAAGATAAAGATAAAGGTAAAGATAAAGATAAAGATAAAGATAAAGATAAAGATAAAGATAAGATAAAGATAAAGATAAAGATAAAGATAAAGATAAAGATAAAGATAAAGATAAAGATAAAGATAAAGATAAAGATAAAGATAAAGATAAAGATAAAGATAAAGTTAAGATAAAGGTAAAGATAAAGATAAAGATAAAGATAAAGATAAAGATAAAGATAAAGATAAAGATAAAGATAAAGATAAAGATAAAGATAAAGATAAAGATAAAGATAAAGATAAAGATAAAGATAAAGATAAAGATAAAGATAAAGATAAAGATAAAGATAAAGATAAAGATAAAGATAAAGATAAAGATAAAGATAAAGATAAAGATAAAGATAAAGATAAAGATAAAGATAAAGATAAAGATAAAGATAAAGATAAAGATAAAGATAAAGATAAAGATAAAGATAAAGATAAAGATAAAGATAAAGATAAAGATAAAGATAAAGATAAAGATAAAGATAAAGATAAAGATAAAGATAAAGATAAAGATAAAAATAAAGATACAGATACTGATACAGATACAGATACAGATACAGATACAGATAAAGATACAGATACAGATAAAGATAAAGATAAAGATAAAGATAAAGATAAAGATAAAGATAAAGATAAAGATAAAGATAAAGATAAAGATAAAGATAAAGATAAAGATAAAGATAAAGATAAAGATAAAGATAAAGATAAAGATAAAGATAAAGATAAAGATAAAGATAAAGATAAAGATAAAGGTAAAGATAAAGATAAAGATAAAGATAAAGATAAAGATAAAGATAAAGATAAAGATAAAGATAAAGATAAAGATAAAGATAAAGATAAAGATAAAGATAAAGATAAAGATAAAGATAAAGATAAAGATAAAGATAAAGATAAAGATAAAGATACAGATAAAGATACAGATACAGATAAAGATAAAGATAAAGATAAAGATAAAGATAAAGATAAAGATAAAGATAAAGATAAAGATAAAGATAAAGATAAAGATAAAGATAAAGATAAAGATAAAGGTAAAGATAAAGATAAAGATAAAGATAAAGATAAAGATAAAGATAAAGATAAAGATAAAGATAAAGATAAAGATAAAGATAAAGATAAAGATAAAGATAAAGATAAAGATAAAGATAAAGATAAAGATAAAGATAAAGATAAAGATAAAGATAAAGATAAAGATAAAGATAAAGATAAAGATAAAGATAAAGATAAAGATAAAGATAAAGATAAAGATAAAGATAAAGATAAAGATAAAGATAAAGATAAAGATAAAGATAAAGATAAAGATAAAGATAAAGATAAAGATACAGATAAAGATACAGATACAGATAAAGATAAAGATAAAGATAAAGATAAAGATAAAGATAAAGATAAAGATAAAGATAAAGATAAAGATAAAGATAAAGATAAAGATAAAGATAAAGATAAAGGTAAAGGTAAAGATAAAGATAAAGATAAAGATAAAGATAAAGATAAAGATAAAGATAAAGATAAAGATAAAGATAAAGATAAAGATAAAGATAAAGATAAAGATAAAGATAAAGATAAAGATAAAGATTAAAGATAAAGATAAAGATAAAGATAAAGATAAAGATAAAGATAAAGATAAAGATAAAGATAAAGATAAAGATAAAGATAAAGATAAAGATAAAGATAAAGATAAAGATAAAGATAAAGATAAAGACAAAGATAAAGATAAAGATAAAGATAAAGATAAAGATACAGATACAGATACAGATAAAGATAAAGATAAAGATAAAGATAAAGATAAAGATAAAGATAAAGATAAAGATAAAGATAAAGATAAAGATAAAGATACAGATACAGATACAGATACAGATACAGATACAGTTACAGATACAGTTACAGTTACAGATACAGATACAGATACAGATACAGATACAGATACAGATGCAGATACAGATACAGATACAGATACAAATACAGATACAGATACAGATACAGATACAGATAAAGATACAGATACAGATACAGATAAAGATACAGATACAGATACAGATACAGATAAAGATAAAGATACAGATACAGATACAGATACAGATACAGATACAGATACAGATAAAGATAAAGATACAGATACAGATACAGATACAGATACAGATACTGATACAGATACAGATACAAATACAGATACAGATACAGATACAGATACAGATACAGATACAGATAAAGATAACGATACAGATACAGATACAGATACAGATACAGATACAGATACAGATACAGATACAGATACAAATACAGATACAGATACAGATACAGATACAGATACAGATAAAGATAAAGATAAAGATAAAGATAAAGATAAAGATAAAGATAAAGATAAAGATAAAGATAAAGATAAAGATAAAGATAAAGATAAAGATAAAGATAAAGATAAAGATAAAGATAAAGATAAAGATAAAGATAAAGATAAAGATAAAGATAAAGATAAAGATAAAGATAAAGATAAAGATAAAGATAAAGATAAAGATAAAGATAAAGATAAAGATAAAGATAAAGGTAAAGATAAAGGTAAAGATAAAGATAAAGATAAAGATAAAGATAAAGATAAAGATAAAGATAAAGATAAAGATAAAGATAAAGATAAAGATAAAGATAAAGATAAAGATAAAGATAAAGATAAAGATAAAGATAAAGATAAATATAAAGATAAAGATAAAGATAAAGATAAAGATAAAGATAAAGATAAAGATAAAGATAAAGATAAAGAGAAAGATAAAGATAAAGATACAGATACAGATACAGATACAGATACAGATACAGTTACAGATACAGATACAGTTACAGATACAGATACAGATACAGATACAGATACAGATACAGATACAGATAAAGATACAAATACAGATAAAGATAAAGATACAGATACAGATACAGATACAGATACAGATACAGATACAGATACAGATACAAATACAGATACAGATACGGATACAGATAAAGATAAAGATAAAGATAAAGATAAAGATAAAGATAAAGATAAAGATAAAGATAAAGATAAAGATAAAGATAAAGATAAAGATAAAGATAAAGATAAAGATAAAGATAAAGATAATGATAAAGATAAAGATAAAGATAAAGATAAAGATAAAGATAAAGATAAAGATAAAGATAAAGATAAAGATAAAGATAAAGATAAAGATAAAGATAAAGATAAAGATAAAGATAAAGATAAAGATAAAGATAAGGATAAAGATAAAGATAAAGATAAAGATAAAGATAAAGATAAAGATAAAGATAAAGATAAAGATAAAGATAAAGATAAAGATAAAGATAAAGATAAAGATAAAGATAAAGATAAAGATAAAGATAAAGATAAAGATAAAGATAAAGATAAAGATAAAGATAAAGATAAAGATAAAGATAAAGATAAAGATAAAGATAAAGATACAGATACAGATAAAGATAAAGATAAAGATAAAGATAAAGATACAGATACAGATACAGATACAGATACAGATACAGATACAGATACAGATACAGATACAGATACAGATACAGATACAGACAGATAAAGATAAAGATAAAGATAAAGATACAGATACAGATACAGATAAAGATAAAGATAAAGATAAAGATAAAGATAAAGATAAAGATAAAGATAAAGATAAAGATAAAGATAAAGATAAAGATAAAGATAAAGATAAAGATAAAGATAAAGATAAAGATAAAGATACAGATACAGATACAGACACAGATACAGATACAGATACAGATACAGATACAGATACAGATACAGATACAGATACAGATACAGATAAAGATAAAGATAAAGATAAAGATACAGATACAGATACAGATACAGATACAGTTACAGATACAGATACAGATACAGATACAGATACAGATACAGATACAGATACAGATACAGATGCAGATACAGATACAGATACAGATACAGATACAGATAAAGATACAGATACAGATACAGATAAAGATACAGATACAGATACAGATACAGATACAGATAAAGATAAAGATACAGATACAGATACAGACACAGATACAGATACAGATACAGATACAGATACAGATACAGATACAGATACAGATACAGATACAGATAAAGATACAGATACAGATGCAGATACAGATACAGATACAGATAAAGATAAAGATAAAGATAAAGATAAAGATAAAGATACAGATACAGATACAGATACAGATAGAGATAAGATAAGATAAAGATAAAGATAAAGATAAAGATAAAGATAAAGATAAAGATAAAGATAAAGATAAAGATAAAGATAAAGATAAAGATAAAGATAAAGATAAAGATAAAGATAAAGATAAAGATAAAGATAAAGATAAAGATAAAGATAAAGATAAAGATAAAGATAAAGATAAAGATAAAGATAAAGATAAAGATAAAGATAAAAATAAAGATACAGATACTGATACAGATACAGATACAGATACAGATAAAGATAAAGATAAAGATAAAGATAAAGATAAAGATAAAGATAAAGATAAAGATAAAGATAAAGATAAAGATAAAGATAAAGATAAAGATAAAGATAAAGATAAAGATAAAGATAAAGATAAAGATAAAGATAAAGATAAAGATAAAGATAAAGATAAAGATAAAGATAAAGATAAAGATACAGATAAAGATAAAGATAAAGATACAGATACAGATACAGATACAGATACAGATACAGATACAGATACAGATACAGATACAGATACAGATACAGATAAAGAAAGAGATAGAGATAAAGATACAGATACAGATACAGACAGATAAAGATAAAGATAAAGATAAAGATAAAGATAAAGATAAAGATACAGATACAGATACAGATACAGATACAGATACAGATACAGATAAAGATACAGATACAGATAAAGATACAGATACAGATAAAGATACAGATACAGATAAAGATACAGATACAGATACAGGTACAGACACAGATACAGATACAGATACAGATAAAGATACAGATACAGATACAGATAAAGATAAAGATAAAGATAAAGATAAAGATAAAGATAAAGATAAAGATAAAGATAAAGATACAGATACAGATACAGATACAGATACAGATAAAGATACAGATACAGATACAGATACAGATAAAGATAAAGATACAGACAGATACAGACACAGATACAGATACAGATACAGATACAGATACAGATACAGATACAGATACAGATACAGATACAGATACAGATACAGATACAGATACAGATACAGATAAAGATACAGATACAGATACAGATAAAGATACAGATACAGATACAGATACAGATAAAGATACAGATACAGATACAGATACAGATAAAGATAAAATATAAAGATAAAGATAAAGATACAGATACAGATACAGATACAGATACAGATACAGATACAGATACAGATACAGTTACAGATACAGATACAGATACAGATACAGATACAGATACAGATACAGATACAGATACAGATACAAATACAGATACAGATACAGATACAGATACAGACAGATAAAGATAAAGATAAAGATAAAGATAAAGATAAAGATAAAGATACAGATACAGATACAGATACAGATAAAGATAAAGATAAAGATAAAGATAAAGATAAAGATAAAGATAAAGATAAAGATAAAGATAAAGATAAAGATAAAGATAAAGATAAAGATAAAGATAAAGATAAAGATAAAGATAAAGTAAAGATAAAGATAAAGATAAAGATAAAGATAAAGATAAAGATAAAGATAAAGATAAAGATACAGATACAGATACAGACACAGATACAGATACAGATACAGATACAGATACAGATACAGATACAGATAAAGATAAAGATAAAGATAAAGATAAAGATAAAGGTAAAGATAAAGATAAAGATAAAGATACAGATACAGATACAGATACAGATACAGTTACAGATACAGATACAGATACAGATACAGATAAAGATAAAGATAAAGATACAGATACAGATACAGATACAGATACAGATACAGATACAGATACAGATACAGATACAGATACAGATAAAGATACAGATACAGATACAGATACAGATAAAGATAAAGATACAGATACAGATACAGACACAGATACAGATACAGATACAGATACAGATACAGATACAGATACAGATACAGATACAGATACAGATACAGATAAAGATACAGATACAGATAAAGATACAGATACAGATACAGATACAGATAAAGATAAAGATACAGATACAGACACAGATACAGATACAGATACAGATACAGATAAAGATACAGATACAGATACAGACACAGATACAGATAGAGATAAAGATACAGATACAGATAAAGATACAGATACAGATAAAGATACAGATACAGATAAAGATACAGATACAGATAAAGATACAGATCCAGATACAGGTAAAGATAAAGATAAAGATAAAGATAAAGATAAAGATAAAGATAAAGATAAAGATAAAGATAAAGATAAAGATAAAGATAAAGATACAGATACAGATACAGATACAGATACAGTTACAGATACAGATACAGATACAGATACAGAAAAAGATAAAGATAAAGATACAGATACAGATACAGATACAGATACAGATACAGATACAGATACAGATAAAGATAAAGATAAAGATAAAGATAAAGATAAAGATAAAGATAAAGATAAAGATAAAGATAAAGATAAAGATAAAGATAAAGATAAAGATAAAGATAAAGATAAAGATAAAGATAAAGATAAAGATAAAGATAAAGATAAAGATAAAGATAAAGATAAAGATAAAGATAAAGATAAAGATAAAGATAAAGACAAAGATAAAGATAAAGATAAAGATAAAGATAAAGATAAAGATAAAGATAAAGATAAAGATAAAGATAAAGATAAAGATAAAGATAAAGATAAAGATACAGATACAGATACAGATAAAGATACAGATACAGATACAGATACAGATACAGATAAAGATAAAGATAAAGATACAGATACAGATACAGACACAGATACAGATACAGATACAGATACAGATACAGATACAGATACAGATAAAGATACAGATAAAGATAAAGATAAAGATAAAGATAAAGATAAAGATAAAGATAAAGATAAAGATAAAGATAAAGATAAAGATAAAGATAAAGATAAAGATAAAGATAAAGATAAAGATAAAGATAAAGATAAAGATAAAGATAAAGATAAAGATAAAGATAAAGATAAAGATAAAGATAAAGATAAAGATAAAAATAAAGATACAGATACTGATACAGATACAGATACAGATACAGATACAGATAAAGATACAGATAAAGATAAAGATAAAGATAAAGATAAAGATACAGATACAGATAAAGATAAAGATAAAGATAAAGATAAAGATAAAGATAAAGATAAAGATAAAGATAAAGATAAAGATAAAGATAAAGATAAAGATAAAGATAAAGATAAAGATAAAGATAAAGATAAAGATAAAGATAAAGATAAAGATAAAGATAAAGATAAAGATAAAGATAAAGATAAAGATAAAGATAAAGATAAAGATAAAGATAAAGATAAAGATAAAGATAAAGATAAAGATAAAGATAAAGATAAAGATAAAGATAAAGAGAAAGATACAGATACAGATAAAGATAAAGATAAAGATAAAGATAAAGATACAGATACAGATACAGATACAGATACAGAAACAGATACAGATACAGATAAAGATAAAGATAAAGATAAAGATAAAGATACAGATACAGATACAGATACAGTTACAGATACAGATACAGATACAGATACAGATACAGATACAGATACAGATACAGATACAGATACAGATACAGATACAGATACTGATACAGATACAGATACAAATACAGATACAGATACAGATACAGATACAGATACAGATACAGATAAAGATAAAGATACAGATACAGATACAGATACAGATACAGATACAGATACAGATACAGATACAGATACAGATACAGATACAGATACAGATACAAATACAGATACAGATACAGATACAGATACAGATACAGATAAAGATAAAGATAAAGATAAAGATAAAGATAAAGATAAAGATAAAGATAAAGATAAAGATAAAGATAAAGATAAAGATAAAGATAAAGATAAAGATAAAGATAAAGATAAAGATAAAGATAAAGATAAAGATAAAGATAAAGATAAAGATAAAGATAAAGATAAAGATAAAGATAAAGATAAAGATAAAGATAAAGATAAAGATAAAGATAAAGATAAAGATAAAGATAAAGATAAAGATAAAGATAAAGATAAAGATAAAGATAAAGATAAAGATAAAGATAAAGATAAAGATAAAGATAAAGATAAAGATAAAGATAAAGATAAAGATAAAGATAAAGATAAAGATAAAGATAAAGATAAAGGTAAAGATAAAGGTAAAGATAAAGATAAAGATAAAGATAAAGATAAAGATAAAGATAAAGATAAAGATAAAGATAAAGATAAAGATAAAGATAAAGATAAAGATAAAGATAAAGATAAAGATAAAGATAAAGATAAAGATAAAGATAAAGATAAAGATAAAGATAAAGATAAAGATAAAGATAAAGATAAAGATAAAGATAAAGATAAAGATAAAGATAAAGATAAAGATAAAGATAAAGATAAAGATAAAGATAAAGATAAAGATAAAGATAAAGATAAAGATAAAGATAAAGATAAAGATAAAGATAAAGATAAAGATAAAAATAAAGATACAGATACTGATACAGATACAGATACAGATACAGATAAAGATAAAGATAAAGATAAAGATAAAGATAAAGATAAAGATAAAGATAAAGATAAAGATACAGATACAGACACAGATACAGATACAGATACAGATACAGATACAGATACAGATACAGATACAGATACAGATACAGATACAGATAAAGATAAAGATAAAGATAAAGATACAGATACAGATACAGATACAGATACAGTTACAGATACAGATACAGATACAGATACAGATACAGATACAGATACAGATACTGATACAGATACAGATACAAATACAGATACAGATACAGATACAGATACAGATACAGATACAGATACAGATACAGATACAGATAAAGATAAAGATACAGATACAGATACAGATACAGATACAGATACAGATACAGATACAGATACAGATACAGATACAAATACAGATACAGATACAGATACAGATACAGATACAGATAAAGATAAAGATAAAGATAAAGATAAAGATAAAGATAAAGGTAAAGATAAAGATAAAGATAAAGATAAAGATAAAGATAAAGATAAAGATAAAGATAAAGATAAAGATAAAGATAAAGATAAAGATAAAGATAAAGATAAAGATAAAGATAAAGATAAAGATAAAGATAAAGGTAAAGATAAAGGTAAAGATAAAGATAAAGATAAAGATAAAGATAAAGATAAAGATAAAGATAAAGATAAAGATAAAGATAAAGATAAAGATAAAGATAAAGATAAAGATAAAGATAAAGATAAAGATAAAGATAAAGATAAAGATAAAGATAAAGATAAAGATAAAGATAAAGATAAAGATAAAGATAAAGATAAAGATAAAGATAAAGATAAAGATAAAGATAAAGATAAAGATAAAGATAAAGATAAAGATAAAGATAAAGATAAAGATAAAGATAAAGATAAAGATAAAGATAAAGATAAAGATAAAGATAAAGATAAAGATAAAGATAAAGATAAAGATAAAGATAAAGATAAAGGTAAAGATAAAGGTAAAGATAACGATAAAGATAAAGATAAAGATAAAGATAAAGATAAAGATAAAGATAAAGATAAAGATAAAGATAAAGATAAAGATAAAGATAACACAGATACAGATACAGATACAGATACAGATACAGATACAGATACAGATACAGATACAGATACAGATACAGATAAAGATAAAGATAAAGATAAAGATACAGATACAGATACAGATACAGATACAGTTACAGATACAGATACAGATACAGATACAGATACAGATACAGATACAGATACAGATACTGATACAGATACAGATACAAATACAGATACAGATACAGATACAGATACAGATACAGATACAGATACAGATACAGATAAAGATAAAGATACAGATACAGATACAGATACAGATACAGATACAGATACAGATACAGATACAGATACAGATACAAATACAGATACAGATACAGATACAGATACAGATACAGATAAAGATAAAGATAAAGATAAAGATAAAGATAAAGATAAAGGTAAAGATAAAGATAAAGATAAAGATAAAGATAAAGATAAAGATAAAGATAAAGATAAAGATAAAGATAAAGATAAAGATAAAGATAAAGATAAAGATAAAGATAAAGATAAAGATAAAGATAAAGGTAAAGATAAAGGTAAAGATAAAGATAAAGATAAAGATAAAGATAAAGATAAAGATAAAGATAAAGATAAAGATAAAGATAAAGATAAAGATAAAGATAAAGATAAAGATAAAGATAAAGATAAAGATAAAGATAAAGATAAAGATAAAGATAAAGATAAAGATAAAGATAAAGATAAAGATAAAGATAAAGATAAAGATAAAGATAAAGATAAAGATAAAGATAAAGATAAAGATAAAGATAAAGATAAAGATAAAGATAAAGATAAAGATAAAGATAAAGATAAAGATAAAGATAAAGATAAAGGTAAAGATAAAGGTAAAGATAACGATAAAGATAAAGATAAAGATAAAGATAAAGATAAAGATAAAGATAAAGATAAAGATAAAGATAAAGATAAAGATAAAGATAAAGATAAAGATAAAGATAAAGATAAAGATAAAGATAAAGATAAAGGTAAAGATAAAGATAAAGATAAAGATAAAGATACAGTTACAGATACAGATACAGATACAGATACAGATACAGATACAGATGCAGATACAGATACAGATACAGATACAAATACAGATACAGATACAGATACAGTTACAGATACAGATACAGATACAGATACAGATACAGATACAGATACAGATACAGATACAGATACAGATACAGATACAGATACTGATACAGATACAGATACAAATACAGATACAGATACAGATACAGATACAGATACAGATACAGATACAGATAAAGATAAAGATACAGATACAGATACAGATACAGATACAGATACAGATACAGATACAGATACAGATACAGATACAGATACAAATACAGATACAGATACAGATACAGATACAGATACAGATAAAGATAAAGATAAAGATAAAGATAAAGATAAAGATAAAGGTAAAGATAAAGATAAAGATAAAGATAAAGATAAAGATAAAGATAAAGATAAAGATAAAGATAAAGATAAAGATAAAGATAAAGATAAAGATAAAGATAAAGATAAAGATAAAGATAAAGATAAAGATAAAGATAAAGATAAAGATAAAGATAAAGATAAAGATAAAGATAAAGATAAAGATAAAAATAAAGATACAGATACTGATACAGATACAGATACAGATACAGATACAGATAAAGATAAAGATAAAGATAAAGATAAAGATAAAGATAAAGATAAAGATACAGATACAGACACAGATGCAGATACAGATACAGATACAGATACAGATACAGATACAGATACAGATACAGATACAGATACAGATACAATAAAGATAAAGATAAAGATAAAGATACAGATACAGATACAGATACAGATACAGCTACAGATACAGATACAGATACAGATACAGATACAGATACAGATACAGATACAGATACAGATACTGATACAGATACAGATACAAATACAGATACAGATACAGATACAGATACAGATACAGATACAGATACAGATACAGATAAAGATAAAGATACAGATACAGATACAGATACAGATACAGATACAGATACAGATACAGATACAGATACAGATACAAATACAGATACAGATACAGATACAGATACAGATACAGATAAAGATAAAGATAAAGATAAAGATAAAGATAAAGATAAAGATAAAGGTAAAGATAAAGATAAAGATAAAGATAAAGATAAAGATAAAGATAAAGATAAAGATAAAGATAAAGATAAAGATAAAGATAAAGATAAAGATAAAGATAAAGATAAAGATAAAGATAAAGATAAAGACAAAGATAAAGATAAAGATAAAGATAAAGATAAAGATAAAGATAAAGATAAAGATAAAGATAAAGATAAAGATAAAGGTAAAGATAAAGATAAAGGTAAAGATAAAGGTAAAGATAAAGATAAAGATAAAGATAAAGATAAAGATAAAGATAAAGATAAAGATAAAGATAAAGATAAAGATAAAGATAAAGATAAAGATAAAGATAAAGATAAAGATAAAGATAAAGATAAAGATAAAGATAAAGATAAAGATAAAGATAAAGATAAAGATAAAGATAAAGGTAAAGATAAAGGTAAAGATAAAGATAAAGATAAAGATAAAGATAAAGATAAAGATAAAGATAAAGATAAAGAAAAAGATAAAGATAAAGATAAAGATAAAGATAAAGATAAAGATAAAGATAAAGATAAAGATAAAGATAAAGATAAAGATAAAGATAAAGATAAAGATAAAGATAAAGATAAAGATAAAGATAAAGATAAAGATAAAGATAAAGATAAAGATAAAGATAAAGATAAAGATAAAGATAAAGATAAAGATAAAGATAAAGATAAAGATAAAGATAAAGATAAAGATAAAGATAAAGATAAAGATAAAGATAAAGATAAAGATAAAGATAAAGATAAAGATAAAGATAAAGATAAAGATAAAGATAAAGATAAAGATAAAGATAAAGATAAAGATAAAGATAAAGATAAAGATAAAGATAAAGATAAAGATAAAGATAAAGATAAAGATAAAGATAAAAATAAAGATACAGATACTGATACAGATACAGATACAGATACAGATAAAGATAAAGATAAAGATAAAGATAAAGATAAAGATAAAGATAAAGATAAAGATAAAGATAAAGATAAAGATAAAGATAAAGATAAAGATAAAGATAAAGATAAAGATAAAGATAAAGATAAAGATAAAGATAAAGATAAAGATAAAGATAAAGATAAAGATAAAGATAAAGATAAAGATAAAGATAAAGATAAAGATAAAGATAAAGATAAAGATAAAGATAAAGATAAAGATAAAGATAAAGATAAAGATAAAGATAAAGATAAAGATAAAAATAAAGATACAGATACAGATACAGATACAGATACAGACAGATAAAGATAAAGATAAAGATAAAGATAAAGATAAAGATAAAGATAAAGATAAAGATAAAGATACAGATACAGACACAGATACAGATACAGATACAGATACAGATACAGATACAGATACAGATACAGATACAGATACAGATACAGATACAGATACAGATAAAGATAAAGATAAAGATAAAGATACAGATACAGATCAGATACAGATACAGTTACAGATACAGATACAGATACAGATACAGATACAGATACAGATACAGATACAGATACAGATACAGATACTGTTACAGATACAGATACAAATACAGATACAGATACAGATACAGATACAGATACAGATACAGATACAGATACAGATACAGATACTGATACAGATACAGATACAAATACAGATACAGATACAGATACAGATACAGATACAGATACAGATAAAGATAAAGATACAGATACAGATACAGATACAGATACAGATACAGATACAGATACAAATACAGATACAGATACAGATACAGATACAGATACAGATAAAGATAAAGATAAAGATAAAGATAAAGATAAAGATAAAGGTAAAGATAAAGATAAAGATAAAGATAAAGATAAAGATAAAGATAAAGATAAAGATAAAGATAAAGATAAAGATAAAGATAAAGATAAAGATAAAGATAAAGATAAAGATAAAGGTAAAGATAAAGGTAAAGATAAAGATAAAGATAAAGATAAAGATAAAGATAAAGATAAAGATAAAGATAAAGATAAAGATAAAGATAAAGATAAAGATAAAGATAAAGATAAAGATAAAGATAAAGATAAAGATAAAGATAAAGATAAAGATAAAGATAAAGATAAAGATAAAGATAAAGATAAAGATAAAGATAAAGATAAAGATAAAGATAAAGATAAAGATAAAGATAAAGATAAAGATAAAGATAAAGATAAAGATAAAGATAAAGATAAAGATAAAGATAAAGATAAAGATAAAGATAAAGATAAAGATAAAGATAAAGATAAAAATAAAGATACAGATACTGATACAGATACAGATACAGATACAGATAAAGATAAAGATAAAGATAAAGATAAAGATAAAGATAAAGATAAAGATACAGATACAGACACAGATACAGATACAGATACAGATACAGATACAGATACAGATACAGATACAGATACAGATACAGATACAGATAAAGATAAAGATAAAGATAAAGATACAGATACAGATACAGATACAGATACAGTTACAGATACAGATACAGATACAGATACAGATACAGATACAGATACAGATACAGATACAGATACTGATACAGATACAGATACAAATACAGATACAGATACAGATACAGATACAGATACAGATACAGATACAGATACAGATACAGATAAAGATAAAGATACAGATACAGATACAGATACAGATACAGATACAGATACAGATACAGATACAGATACAGATACAAATACAGATACAGATACAGATACAGATACAGATACAGATAAAGATAAAGATAAAGATAAAGATAAAGATAAAGATAAAGGTAAAGATAAAGATAAAGATAAAGATAAAGATAAAGATAAAGATAAAGATAAAGATAAAGATAAAGATAAAGATAAAGATAAAGATAAAGATAAAGATAAAGATAAAGATAAAGATAAAGATAAAGATAAAGATAAAGATAAAGATAAAGATAAAGATAAAGATAAAGATAAAGATAAAGATAAAGATAAAGATAAAGATAAAGATAAAGATAAAGATAAAGATAAAGATAAAGATAAAGATAAAGATAAAGATAAAGATAAAGGTAAAGATAAAGGTAAAGATAAAGATAAAGATAAAGATAAAGATAAAGATAAAGATAAAGATAAAGATAAAGATAAAGATAAAGATAAAGATAAAGATAAAGATAAAGATAAAGATAAAGATAAAGATAAAGATAAAGATAAAGATAAAGGTAAAGATAAAGGTAAAGATAAAGATAAAGATAAAGATAAAGATAAAGATAAAGATAAAGATAAAGATAAAGATAAAGATAAAGATAAAGATAAAGATAAAGAAAAAGATAAAGATAAAGATAAAGATAAAGATAAAGATAAAGATAAAGATAAAGATAAAGATAAAGATAAAGATAAAGATAAAGATAAAGATAAAGATAAAGATAAAGATAAAGATAAAGATAAAGATAAAGATAAAGATAAAGATAAAGATAAAGATAAAGATAAAGATAAAGATAAAGATAAAGATAAAGATAAAGATAAAGATAAAGATAAAGATAAAGATAAAGATAAAGATAAAGATAAAGATAAAGATAAAGATAAAGATAAAGATAAAGATAAAGATAAAGATAAAGATAAAGATAAAGATAAAGATAAAGATAAAGATAAAGATAAAGATAAAGATAAAGATAAAGATAAAGATAAAGATAAAAATAAAGATACAGATACTGATACAGATACAGATACAGATACAGATAAAGATAAAGATAAAGATAAAGATAAAGATAAAGATAAAGATAAAGATAAAGATAAAGATAAAGATAAAGATAAAGATAAAGATAAAGATAAAGATAAAGATAAAGATAAAGATAAAGATAAAGATAAAGATAAAGATAAAGATAAAGATAAAGATAAAGATAAAGATAAAGATAAAGATAAAGATAAAGATAAAGATAAAGATAAAGATAAAGATAAAGATAAAAATAAAGATACAGATACAGATACAGATACAGATACAGACAGATAAAGATAAAGATAAAGATAAAGATAAAGATAAAGATACAGATACAGACACAGATACAGATACAGATACAGATACAGATACAGATACAGATACAGATACAGATACAGATACAGATACAGATAAAGATAAAGATAAAGATAAAGATACATATACAGATCAGATACAGATACAGTTACAGATACAGATACAGATACAGATACAGATACAGATACAGATACAGATACAGATACAGATACAGATACTGTTACAGATACAGATACAAATACAGATACAGATACAGATACAGATACAGATACAGATACAGATACAGATAAAGATAAAGATACAGATACAGATACAGATACAGATACAGATACAGATACAGATACAGATACAGATACAGATACAAATACAGATACAGATACAGATACAGATACAGATACAGATAAAGATAAAGATAAAGATAAAGATAAAGATAAAGATAAAGATAAAGATAAAGATAAAGATAAAGATAAAGATAAAGATAAAGATAAAGATAAAGATAAAGATAAAGATAAAGATAAAGATAAAGATAAAGATCAAGATAAAGATAAAGATAAAGATAAAGATAAAGATAAAGATAAAGATAAAGATAAAGATAAAGATAAAGATAAAGATAAAGATAAAGGTAAAGATAAAGATAAAGATAAAGATAAAGATAAAGATAAAGATAAAGATAAAGATAAAGATAAAGATAAAGATAAAGATAAAGATAAAGATAAAGATAAAGATAAAGATAAAGATAAAGATAAAGATAAAGATAAAGATAAAGATAAAGATAAAGATAAAGATAAAGATAAAGATAAAGGTAAAGATAAAGGTAAAGATAAAGATAAAGATAAAGATAAAGATAAAGATAAAGATAAAGATAAAGATAAAGATAAAGATAAAGATAAAGATAAAGATAAAGATAAAGATAAAGATAAAGATAAAGATAAAGATAAAGATAAAGATAAAGATAAAGATAAAGATAAAGATAAAGATAAAGATAAAGATAAAGATAAAGATAAAGATAAAGATAAAGATAAAGATAAAGATAAAGATAAAGATAAAGATAAAGATAAAAATAAAGATAAAGATAAAGATAAAGATAAAGATAAAGATAAAGATAAAGATACAGATACAGATACAGATACAGATACAGATACAGATAAAGATAGAGATAGAGATAAAGATACAGATACAGATACAGACAGATAAAGATAAAGATTAAGATAAAGATAAAGATAAAGATACAGATACAGATACAGATACAGATACAGATACAGATACAGATAAAGATACAGATACAGATAAAGATACAGATACAGATAAAGATACAGATACAGATAAAGATACAGATACAGATACAGGTACAGACACAGATACAGATACAGATACAGATAAAGATACAGATACAGATACAGATACAGATAAAGATAAAGATAAAGATAAAGATAAAGATAAAGATAAAGATACAGATACAGATACAGATACAGATACAGATAAAGATACAGATACAGATACAGATACAGATAAAGATAAAGATACAGATACAGATACAGACACAGATACAGATACAGATACAGATACAGATACAGATACAGATACAGATACAGATACAGATACAGATACAGATACAGATACAGATACAGATAAAGATACAGATACAGATAAAGATACAGATAAAGATACAGATACAGATACAGATACAGATAAAGATAAATATAAAGATAAAGATAAAGATACAGATACAGATACAGATACAGATACAGATACAGATACAGATACAGATACAGATACAGATACAGTTACAGATACAGATACAGATACAGATACAGATACAGATACAGATACAGATACAAATACAGATACAGATACAGATACAGATACAGACAGATAAAGATAAAGATAAAGATAAAGATAAAGATAAAGATACAGATACAGATACAGATAAAGATAAAGATAAAGATAAAGATAAAGATAAAGATAAAGATAAAGATAAAGATAAAGATAAAGATAAAGATAAAGATAAAGATAAAGATAAAGATAAAGTAAAGATAAAGATAAAGATAAAGATAAAGATAAAGATAAAGATAAAGATAAAGATACAGATACAGATACAGACACAGATACAGATACAGATACAGATACAGATACAGATACAGATACAGATACAGATAAAGATAAAGATAAAGATAAAGATAAAGATACAGATACAGATACAGATACAGATACAGTTACAGATACAGATACAGATACAGATACAGATACAGATACAGATAAAGATAAAGATACAGATACAGATACAGATACAGATACAGATACAGATACAGATACAGATACGGATACAGATAAAGATACAGATACAGATACAGATACAGATACAGATACAGATACAGATACAGATACAGATACAGATACAGATAAAGATACAGATACAGACACAGATACAGATACAGATACAGATACAGATACAGATAAAGATACAGATACAGATACAGACACAGATACAGATACAGATACAGATACAGATAAAGATACAGATACAGATACAGACACAGATACAGATACTGATACAGATACAGATAAAGATACAGATACAGATAAAGATCCAGATACAGATAAAGATAAAGATAAAGATAAAGATAAAGATAAAGATAAAGATAAAGATACAGATACAGATACAGATACAGATACAGTTACAGATACAGATACAGATACAGATACAGATAAAGATAAAGATAAAGATACAGATACAGATACAGATACAGATACAGATACAGATACAGATAAAGATACAGATACAGATACAGATACAGATACAGATAAAGATAAAGATACAGATACAGATACAGACACAGATACAGATACAGATACAGATACAGATACAGATACAGATACAGATACAGATAAAGATACAGATACAGATAAAGATACAGATACAGATACAGATACAGATAAAGATAAAGATACAGATACAGATACAGATACAGACACAGATACAGATACAGATACAGATACAGATAAAGATACAGATACAGATACAGACACAGATACAGATAGAGATACAGATACAGATAAAGATACAGATACAGATAAAGATACAGATACAGATACAGATAAAGATACAGATAAAGATACAGATCCAGATACAGGTAAAGATAAAGATAAAGATAAAGATAAAGATAAAGATAAAGATAAAGATAAAGATAAAGATAAAGATAAAGATAAAGATAAAGATAAAGATAAAGATAAAGATAAAGATAAAGATAAAGGTAAAGATAAAGATAAAGATAAAGATAAAGATAAAGATAAAGATAAAGATAAAGATAAAGATAAAGATAAAGATAAAGATAAAGATAAAGATAAAGATAAAGATAAAGATAAAGATAAAGATAAAGATAAAGATAAAGATAAAGATAAAGATAAAGATAAAGATAAAGATAAAGATAAAGATAAAGATAAAGATAAAGATAAGGATAAAGATAAAGATAAAGATAAAGATAAAGATAAAGATAAAGATAAAGATAAAGATAAAGATAAAGATAAAGATAAAGATAAAGATAAAGATAAAGATAAAGATAAAGATAAAGATAAAGATAAAGATAAAGATAAAGATAAAGATAAAGATAAAGATAAAGATAAAGGTAAAGATAAAGGTAAAGATAAAGATAAAGATAAAGATAAAGATAAAGATAAAGATAAAGATAAAGATAAAGATAAAGATAAAGATAAAGATAAAGATAAAGATAAAGATAAAGATAAAGATAAAGATAAAGATAAAGATAAAGATAAAGATAAAGAGAAAGATAAAGATAAAGATACAGATACAGATACAGATACAGATACAGATACAGATACAGATACAGATACAGTTACAGATACAGATACAGTTACAGATACAGATACAGATACAGATACAGATACAGATACAGATACAGATACAGATACAAATACAGATAAAGATAAAGATACAGATACAGATACAGATACAGATACAGATACAGATACGGATACAGATACAAATAAAGATAAAGATAAAGATAAAGATAAAGATAAAGATAAAGATAAAGATAAAGATAAAGATAAAGATAAAGATAAAGATAAAGATAAAGATAAAGATAAAGATAAAGATAAAGATAAAGATAAAGATAAAGATAAAGAGAAAGATAAAGATAAAGATAAAGATAAAGATAAAGATAAAGATAAAGATAAAGATAAAGATAAAGATAAAGATACAGATACAGATAAAGATAAAGATAAAGATAAAGATAAAGATACAGATACAGATACAGATACAGATACAGATACAGATACAGATACAGATACAGATACAGTTACAGATACAGATACAGATACAGATACAGATACAGATACAAATACAGATACAGATACAGATAAAGACAGAGATAGAGATAGAGATAAAGATACAGATACAGATACAGATACAGATACAGACAGATAAAGATAAAGATAAAGATAAAGATAAAGATACAGATACAGATACAGATAAAGATAAAGATAAAGATAAAGATAAAGATAAATATAAAGATAAAGATAAAGATACAGATACAGATACAGACACAGATACAGATACAGATACAGATACAGATACAGATACAGATACAGATACAGATACAGATACAGATACAGATAAAGATAAAGATAAAGATAAAGATACAGATACAGATACAGATACAGATACAGTTACAGATACAGATACAGATACAGATACAGATACAGATACAGATACAGATACAGATACAGATACAGATACAGATACAGATACAGATACAGATACAAATACAGATACAGATACAGATAAAGATAGAGATAGAGATAAAGATACAGATACAGATACAGATACAGATACAGACAGATAAAGATAAAGATAAAGATAAAGATAAAGATACAGATACAGATACAGATAAAGATAAAGATAAAGATAAAGATAAAGATAAAGATAAAGATAAAGATACAGATACAGATACAGACACAGATACAGATACAGATACAGATACAGATACAGATACAGATACAGATACAGATACAGATACAGATACAGATACAGATAAAGATAAAGATAAAGATAAAGATACAGATACAGATACAGATACAGATACAGATACAGATACAGATAAAGATACAGATACAGATACAGATACAGATACAGATAAAGATAAAGATAAAGATACAGATACAGATACAGACACAGATACAGATACAGATACAGATACAGATACAGATACAGATACAGATACAGATACAGATAAAGATACAGATACAGATGCAGATACAGATACAGATACAGATAAAGATAAAGATAAAGATAAAGATACAGATACAGATACAGATACAGATAGAGATAAGATAAGATAAAGATAAAGATAAAGATAAAGATAAAGATAAAGATAAAGATAAAGATAAAGATAAAGATAAAGATAAAGATAAAGATAAAGATAAAGATAAAGATAAAGATAAAGATAAAGATAAAGATAAAGATAAAGATAAAGATAAAGATAAAGATAAAGATAAAGATAAAGATAAAGATAAAGATAAAGATAAAGATAAAGATAAAGATAAAGATAAAGATAAAGATAAAGATAAAGATAAAGATAAAGATAAAGATAAAGATAAAGATAAAGATAAAGATAAAGATAAAGATAAAGATAAAAATAAAGATACAGATACTGATACAGATACAGATACAGATACAGATAAAGATAAAGATAAAGATAAAGATAAAGATAAAGATAAAGATAAAGATAAAGATAAAGATAAAGATAAAGATAAAGATAAAGATAAAGATAAAGATAAAGATAAGATAAAGATAAAGATAAAGATAAAGATAAAGATAAAGATAAAGATAAAGATAAAGATAAAGATAAAGATACAGATAAAGATAAAGATAAAGATACAGATACAGATACAGATACAGATACAGATACAGATACAGATACAGATACAGATACAGATACAGATACAGATAAAGATAGAGATAGAGATAAAGATACAGATACAGATACAGACAGATAAAGATAAAGATAAAGATAAAGATAAAGATACAGATACAGATACAGATACAGATACAGATACAGATACAGATACAGATAAAGATACAGATACAGATAAAGATACAGATACAGATAAAGATACAGATACAGATAAAGATACAGATACAGATACAGGTACAGACACAGATACAGATACAGATACAGATAAAGATACAGATACAGATACAGATAAAGATAAAGATAAAGATAAAGATAAAGATAAAGATAAAGATACAGATACAGATACAGATACAGATACAGATACAGATAAAGATACAGATACAGATACAGATACAGATAAAGATAAAGATACAGATACAGATACAGACACAGATACAGATACAGATACAGATACAGATACAGATACAGATACAGATACAGATACAGATACAGATACAGATACAGATACAGATACAGATAAAGATACAGATACAGATAAAGATACAGATACAGATACAGATACAGATAAAGATACAGATACAGATACAGATACAGATAAAGATAAATATAAAGATAAAGATAAAGATAAAGATACAGATACAGATACAGATACAGATACAGATACAGATACAGATACAGATACAGATACAGTTACAGATACAGATACAGATACAGATACAGATACAGATACAGATACAAATACAGATACAGATACAGATACAGATACAGACAGATAAAGATAAAGATAAAGATAAAGATAAAGATAAAGATAAAGATACAGATACAGATACAGATAAAGATAAAGATAAAGATAAAGATAAAGATAAAGATAAAGATAAAGATAAAGATAAAGATAAAGATAAAGATAAAGATAAAGATAAAGTAAAGATAAAGATAAAGATAAAGATAAAGATAAAGATAAAGATAAAGATAAAGATAAAGATACAGATACAGATACAGACACAGATACAGATACAGATACAGATACAGATACAGATACAGATACAGATACAGATACAGATACAGATAAAGATAAAGATAAAGATAAAGATAAAGATAAAGATAAAGATAAAGATAAAGATAAAGATACAGATACAGATACAGATACAGATACAGTTACAGATACAGATACAGATACAGATACAGATAAAGATAAAGATAAAGATACAGATACAGATACAGATACAGATACAGATACAGATACAGATACAGATACAGATACAGATAAAGATACAGATACAGATACAGATACAGATAAAGATACAGATACAGATACAGACACAGATACAGATACAGATACAGATACAGATACAGATACAGATACAGATACAGATACAGATACAGATACAGATAAAGATAAAGATACAGATACAGATAAAGATACAGGTACAGATACAGATACAGATAAAGATAAAGATACAGATACAGATACAGACACAGATACAGATACAGATACAGATACAGATAAAGATACAGATACAGATACAGACACAGATACAGATAGAGATACAGATACAGATAAAGATACAGATACAGATAAAGATACAGATACAGATAAAGATACAGATACAGATAAAGATACAGATCCAGATACAGGTAAAGATAAAGATAAAGATAAAGATAAAGATAAAGATAAAGATAAAGATAAAGATACAGATACAGATACAGATACAGATACAGTTACAGATACAGATACAGATACAGATACAGAAAAAGATAAAGATAAAGATACAGATACAGATACAGATACAGATACAGATACAGATACAGATACAGATACAGATAAAGATAAAGATATAGATAAAGATAAAGATAAAGATAAAGATAAAGATAAAGATAAAGATAAAGATAAAGATAAAGATAAAGATAAAGATAAAGATAAAGATAAAGATAAAGATAAAGATAAAGATAAAGATAAAGATAAAGATAAAGATAAAGATAAAGATAAAGATAAAGATAAAGATAAAGATAAAGACAAAGATAAAGATAAAGATAAAGATAAAGATAAAGATAAAGATAAAGATAAAGATAAAGATAAAGATAAAGATAAAGATAAAGATAAAGATAAAGATAAAGATAAAGATAAAGATAAAGATAAAGATAAAGATAAAGATAAAGATAAAGATAAAGATAAAGATACAGATACAGATACAGATAAAGATACAGATACAGATACAGATACAGATACAGATAAAGATAAAGATAAAGATAGAGATAAAGATAAAGATAAAGATAAAGATAAAGATAAAGATAAAGATAAAGATAAAGATAAAGATAAAGATAAAGATAAAGATAAAGATAAAGATAAAGATAAAGATAAAGATAAAGATAAAGATAAAGATAAAGATAAAGATAAAAATAAAGATACAGATACTGATACAGATACAGATACAGATACAGATAAAGATACAGATAAAGATAAAGATAAAGATAAAGATAAAGGTACAGATACAGATAAAGATAAAGATAAAGATAAAGATAAAGATAAAGATAAAGATAAAGATAAAGATAAAGATAAAGATAAAGATAAAGATAAAGATAAAGATAAAGATAAAGATAAAGATAAAGATAAAGAGAAAGATACAGATACAGATAAAGATAAAGATAAAGATAAAGATAAAGATAAAGATAAAGATACAGATACAGATACAGATACAGATGCAGATACAGATACAGATACAGTTACAGATACAGATACAGATACAGATACAGATACAGATACAAATACAGATACAGATACAGATAAAGATAGAGATAGAGATAAAGATACAGATACAGATACAGATACAGATACAGACAGATAAAGATAAAGATAAAGATAAAGATAAAGATAAAGATACAGATACAGATACAGATAAAGATAAAGATAAAGATAAAGATAAAGATAAAGATAAAGATAAAGATAAAGATAAAGATAAAGATAAAGATAAAGATGAAGATAAAGATACACATACAGACACAGATACAGATACAGATACAGATACAGATACAGATACAGATACAGATACAGATACAGATACAGATACAGATACAGATACAGATACAGATACAGATACAGACAAAGATAAAGATAAAGATAAAGATACAGATACAGATACAGATACAGATACAGTTACAGATACAGATACAGATACAGATACAGATACAGATACAGATACAGATACAGATACAGATACAGATACAGATACAGATACAGATACTGATACAGATACAGATACAAATACAGATACAGATACAGATACAGATACAGATACAGATACAGATACAGATACAGATACAGATACAGATAAAGATAAAGATACAGATACAGATACAGATACAGATACAGATACAGATACAAATACAGATACAGATACAGATACAGATACAGATACAGATAAGATAAAGATAAAGATAAAGATAAAGATAAAGATAAAGATAAAGATAAAGATAAAGATAAAGATAAAGATAAAGATAAAGATAAAGATAAAGATAAAGATAAAGATAAAGATAAAGATAAAGATAAAGATAAAGATAAAGATAAAGATAAGATAAAGATAAAGATAAAGATAAAGATAAAGATAAAGATAAAGATAAAGATAAAGATAAAGATAAAGATAAAGATAAAGATAAAGATAAAGATAAAGATAAAGATAAAGATAAAGATAAAGATAAAGATAAAGATAAAGATAAAGATAAAGATAAAGATAAAGATAAAAATAAAGATACAGATACTGATACAGATACAGATACAGATACAGATAAAGATAAAGATAAAGATAAAGATAAAGATAAAGATAAAGATAAAGATAAAGATAAAGATAAAGATAAAGATAAAGATAAAGATAAAGATAAAGATAAAGATAAAGATAAAGATAAAGATAAAGATAAAGATAAAGATAAAGATAAAGATAAAGATAAAGATAAAGATAAAGATAAAGATAAAGATAAAGATAAAGATAAAGATAAAGATAAAGATAAAGATACAGATAAAGATAAAGATAAAGATACAGATACAGATACAGATACAGATACAGATACAGATACAGATACAGATACAGATACAGATACAGATACAGATACAGATAAAGATAAAGATAAAGATAAAGATAAAGATAAAGATAAAGATAAAGATAAAGATAAAGATAAAGATAAAGATAAAGATAAAGATAAAGATAAAGATAAAGATAAAGATAAAGATAAAGATAAAGATAAAGATAAAGATAAAGATAAAGATAAAGATAAAGATAAAGATAAAGATAAAGATAAAGATAAAGATAAAGATAAAGATAAAGATAAAGATAAAGATAAAGATAAGAAAGATAAAGATAAAGATAAAGATAAAGATAAAGATAAAGATAAAGATAAAGATAAAGATAAAGATAAAGATAAAGATAAAGATAAAGATAAAGATAAAGATAAAGATAAAGATACAGATAAAGATAAGATAAAGATACAGATACAGATACAGATACAGATACAGATACAGATACAGATACAGATACAGATACAGATACAGATACAGATACAGATAAAGATAGAGATAGAGATAAAGATACAGATACAGATACAGACAGATAAAGATAAAGATAAAGATAAAGATAAAGATAAAGATACAGATACAGATACAGATACAGATACAGATACAGATACAGATACAGATAAAGATACAGATACAGATAAAGATACAGATACAGATAAAGATACAGATACAGATAAAGATACAGATACAGATACAGGTACAGACACAGATACAGATACAGATACAGATAAAGATACAGATACAGATACAGATAAAGATAAAGATAAAGATAAAGATAAAGATAAAGATAAAGATACAGATACAGATACAGATACAGATACAGATACAGATAAAGATACAGATACAGATACAGATACAGATAAAGATAAAGATACAGATACAGATACAGACACAGATACAGATACAGATACAGATACAGATACAGATACAGATACAGATACAGATACAGATACAGATACAGATACAGATACAGATAAAGATACAGATACAGATAAAGATACAGATACAGATACAGATACAGATAAAGATACAGATACAGATACAGATACAGATAAAGATAAATATAAAGATAAAGATAAAGATAAAGATACAGATACAGATACAGATACAGATACAGATACAGATACAGATACAGATACAGATACAGTTACAGATACAGATACAGATACAGAATACAGATACAGATACAGATACAAATACAGATACAGATACAGATACAGATACAGACAGATAAAGATAAAGATAAAGATAAAGATAAAGATAAAGATAAGATACAGATACAGATACAGATAAAGATAAGATAAAGATAAAGATAAAGATAAAGATAAAGATAAGATAAAGATAAAGATAAAGATAAAGATAAAGATAAAGATAAAGATAAAGTAAAGATAAAGATAAAGATAAAGATAAAGATAAAGATAAAGATAAAGATAAAGATAAAGATACAGATACAGATACAGACACAGATACAGATACAGATACAGATACAGATACAGATACAGATACAGATACAGATACAGATACAGATAAAGATAAAGATAAAGATAAAGATAAAGATAAAGATAAAGATAAAGAAAAGATAAAGATAAGATACAGATACAGATACAGATACAGATACAGTTACAGATACAGATACAGATACAGATACAGATAAAGATAAAGATAAAGATACAGATACAGATACAGATACAGATACAGATACAGATACAGATACAGATACAGATAAGATAAAGATACAGATACAGATACAGATACAGATAAAGATACAGATACAGATACAGACACAGATACAGATACAGATACAGATACAGATACAGATACAGATACAGATACAGATACAGATACAGATACAGATAAAGATAAAGATACAGATACAGATAAAGATACAGGTACAGATACAGATACAGATAAAGATAAAGATACAGATACAGATACAGACACAGATACAGATACAGATACAGATACAGATAAAGATACAGATACAGATACAGACACAGATACAGATAGAGATACAGATACAGATAAAGATACAGATACAGATAAAGATACAGATACAGATAAAGATACAGATACAGATAAAGATACAGATCCAGATACAGGTAAGATAAAGATAAGATAAAGATAAAGATAAAGATAAAGATAAAGATAAAGATACAGATACAGATAAAGATAAAGATAAAGATAAAGATAAAGATAAAGATAAAGATAAAGATAAAGATAAAGATAAAGATAAAGATAAAGATAAAGATAAAGATAAAGATACAGATAAAGATAAAGATAAAGATACAGATACAGATACAGATACAGATACAGATACAGATACAGATACAGATACAGATACAGATACAGATACAGATACAGATAAAGATAAGATAAAGATAAAGATAAAGATAAAGATAAAGATAAAGATAAAGATAAAGATAAAGATAAAGATAAAGATAAAGATAAAGATAAAGATAAAGATAAAGATAAAGATAAAGATAAAGATAAAGATAAAGATAAAGATAAAGATAAAGATAAAGATAAAGATAAAGGTAAAGATAAAGGTAAAGATAAAGATAAAGATAAAGATAAAGATAAAGATAAGATAAAGATAAAGATAAAGATAAAGATAAAGATAAAGATAAAGATAAAGATAAAGATAAAGATAAAGATAAAGATAAAGATAAAGATAAAGATAAAGATAAAGATAAAGATAATGATAAAGATAAAGATAAAGATAAAGATAAAGATAAAGATAAAGATAAAGATAAAGATAAAGATAAAGATAAAGATAAAAATAAAGATACAGATACTGATACAGATACAGATACAGATACAGATAAAGATAAAGATAAAGATAAAGATAAAGATAAAGATAAAGATAAAGATAAAGATAAAGATAAAGATAAAGATAAAGATAAAGATAAAGATAAAGATAAAGATAAAGATAAAGATAAAGATAAAGATAAAGATAAAGATAAAGATAAAGATAAAGATAAAGATAAAGATAAAGATAAAGATAAAGATAAAGATAAAGATACAGATAAAGATAAAGATAAAGATACAGATACAGATACAGATACAGATACAGATACAGATACAGATACAGATACAGATACAGATACAGATACAGATACAGATAAAGATAAAGATAAAGATAAAGATAAAGATAAAGATAAAGATAAAGATAAAGATAAAGATAAAGATAAAGATAAAGATAAAGATAAAGATAAAGATAAAGATAAAGATAAAGATAAAGATAAAGATAAAGATAAAGATAAAGATAAAGATAAAGATAAAGATAAAGATAAAGATAAAGATAAAGATAAAGATAAAGATAAAGATAAAGATAAAGATAAAGATAAAGATAAAGATAAAGATACAGATAAAGATTAAAGATAAAGATACAGATACAGATACAGATACAGATACAGATACAGATACAGATACAGATACAGATACAGATACAAATACAGATACAGATACAGATACAGATACAGATACAGATAAAGATAAAGATAAAGATAAAGATAAAGATAAAGATAAAGATAAGATAAAGATAAAGATAAAGATAAAGATAAAGATAAAGATAAAGATAAAGATAAAGATAAAGATAAAGATAAAGATAAAGATAAAGATAAAGATAAAGATAAAGATAAAGATAAAGATAAAGATAAAGATAAAGATAAAGATAAAGATAAAGATAAAGATAAAGATAAAGATAAAGATAAAGATAAAGATAAAGATAAAGATAAAGATAAAGATAAAGATAAAGATAAAGATAAAGATAAAGATAAAGATAAAGATAAAGATAAAGATAAAGATAAAGATAAAGATAAAGATAAAGATAAAGATAAAGATAAAGATAAAGATAAAGGATAAAGATAAAGATAAAGATAAAGATAAAGATAAAGATAAAGATAAAGATAAAGATAAGATAAAGATAAAGATAAAGATAAAGATAAAGATAAAGATAAAGATAAATAGATAAA